>NW_024609868.1:121805419-122032919 GCF_016920785.2 Ixodes scapularis | reverse complement strand
CGCAGAAGAGGAGTGTCGGACCGTCCTCGTTGACACCACCGTGTTCACACGCGTAATACTCAAATATCTGTGACAGGGTGGCACACTTTGCTGTTGCTGGCTCTCCCTTGCTGGCGCAGTTGCTTGAAAGGGCCACATTCCGCACCCAATCCCACTTTTTTATGACCGTGGGTTAATACAGGTCAGGAGTGAAAACAGACATCAGAAGCTTTTTTAAACGGAAAGCTGACAGTGATAATGACAATCCATCTTGTGCAACGAAGCAGCATGTGACTTCAGAGCCGTGTCATCACCCGGAATCTATCGATGCACCTGCTGTCTCCGTCACTCCTGATCATCCTCCGGCTTTAAAGAGCCAGCTGGATATTGGCTTTGCCCTCAACTCGACTCTCTCAGGTATGTCAAACTCGTCTTTGACTGTGGGAGTATTCATGCAAAGCTGAGCTTGATCAGATATACAGGGTGTTTCACGAAAGCTGGACAATTTTAAAATTGCGAAAAATACGCGTCGCAACAACAACAAAAAAAAAACCTGTGTAGTTTTGGTTTTCGGCCAAGGCCCTATTAAGGAAAATTATTAAAGTCCGGGATAAATAAATTGTTAACTATCTTTGCGTAATTAACTTTTTTAATATTGTGTTTAAGGGCATGGTTTTAATTTAAAAAATTGCTCAGCATCATCAAAAAACACTAAATCAACAAATTCCACAACGATAGAAGGTACGCGAAGCATTTTACGGCTTTCTGAAAAACCGTACAAATTCGACGAGTTTTAGAGCGCAGCTCTTAGGGGCCCGTTTCCAGCCTGAGCGGCGTCGGCGTCGGCGTCGGCGTCGGCGTAACCGCGCCCATCCCTCTCCTCCTCCTCCCCCTCCTCCTTCTCCTCCCCCTCCTTCTCCTCCTCCACCCCACTCATTGTGTAGTATGGTCCGGGCGGGTCACGTGACCTCGGGGGGAGGGGGTCACATGACCCGTTTCCAGCCTGTGCGGCGGCGTCGGCGTCGGCGTCGCCCCTCCCCCTCCTTCTCCTCCCCCTCCGCTCCTCCTCCTCCCCCCTCCTCCCCCGCCAAGGTCACGTGACCCCGGGGGGTGACTCCCCTCCCCCCGCCGAAGTCACGTGACGGCCCGCCCAAGGTCATGTGATCCCGTCCCCTCGAGGTCACGTGACCCCCCGGACCTCTGCCCTCCTCCTCCTCCCCCTCCTCCTCCTCCCCTCATTGTCTAGTATGGTCCGGGGGGGGGGGGTCACGTGACCCCCCGCTGAAGTCATCTGACTTATTTTCAGGAAACAAGCTACACAAGTACTCGGAAGAGAGGGAGGGGGAGCAGGAGGGGAGAAGGACTAGCAGGCATGATCACGAGGGAGGAGGAGGAATATACCCTCCACTCCTCCTCCTCAAGAGCTGCGCTCCAATTCGGCGTTACAGGAAGTTGTAAACGGCTTTCACTTTTTTAAGTTTCGGTTTGCTATCGGAGCGCATCTCGGCCCGGCGGCACCGCGCCCCGTTAAGAGATAGTGCATCCAACCTCTGCTGCGCTGTCATCGCGCGACGCAGCAGAGGCTGGTTCTGAAATGAGACAGAGTGAGCATGGCAAGCTAAGGGAACCCGCGTCGAGGAAATAAGAAAAATTACAATGGCAACATAACCCTCCGGCGGTAGCGCCGCCGTGATAGCGTTCTAACACAGCTAACGCAGTTTTCAGATGTCTTCCACGCACCGCAACCAGGGAAATACTTCGAATTAATATTACTAGAGTAGACAATTTTGTGCAGAAAAGTAGAGTTGTAATTTTGAGCGGGGGCCAAGTTGGGGTAGCTTTTAAAAAGTTGTATAAACGCCAAATATTTTTCAGAATGGAAATAAAAAGGTATTGTTCATTACTGTGACTCTGTTTTGCTATTTTATTGTGTTCGGTATATTTATGATGCCAATATTTGTCTATAAAATCTTTCGCTTTTTTTATCTCCGGGAAAATCATAAACTAAATGGGCTGTTTTGTTGTTTTGCCGCGACGCAGAGAAATTTTTTTTTTTATTGTGCCTGTACATGTAAAGATGTTTTTTTTGCGTTGAAATTACTATGCATTGTACATTTTAACATAATTGTTTCATAAAGAATATCTGTATCTTGCAAGCTGTATTTAGCTCTTTCGTTTTTTACTATGCCCCCCCCCCTTCCCTTTCCCCTTGAGCGCACACGCCCAAAAAAGGCTGTCAGTTTGCCCCATTACATTTCATTTTTATTACAATTCATTACATTTGAGGCTCCGTAATTTGTAATTGTAATTCATTACAATTTTCAAGCAGCGGGCACAAGTCTGCCAGAGAGCTACGACAGAGCCTTGGCAATCCGTTTTGACAATTTGCTTTATATACGGTATTTATTTATTTTTTTGCTAAACGGTAATTATTTTCAAAACTGCAAAAAAAAAAGCAAAAAAAAAAAAAAACGCATGATTTTTTGGCGCTTGTATTTATCCAAGCCGTACCCCTCCCCCTCGAAAAATACTCCCTGTAGTAGACCGTTTTTCTCCTCCGCTACGGTATCCGGGAAGAAAATGCCGCAGCTGCGCATGCGCGCCGCCAGCCTTGTCTGCGTAGTTTAAGGTCTCGTGGCAGATTACGGAGCGCTATCCGGGTGCTTAGCGGGCTGCGGAAACGGTCTAACACAATTCCCCATTGTTCCGTATGGACGGAACTCTGCTACGTCTGGCATCGTTCCGTCTGAACAGAACTCTAAACACTCCCTATATATTTAAAAAAAACAACAAAAAAACTGTTGTTTATGTAACTGATATTCTGTATGCTGACACGACCAAAGTTGCACTAACACCCCGCACGACATTACGGCGAGCAAGTGTCCCAATATACGCCTTCGGCGTATCATTGGAACGTAAGGGGGGACACGTGAATCAAAGGGCAATGTAGAGTACGCGCAGACAACGAGAGATGTCAGGGCAGCTAAGCGCGCGCCAGAGGCGCGCTCCGTTACTGGTTGAATCGGGGGTGGGGGGAGCAAAGGCACGCGGGCACAACTGGCAGGCAAAAAAAAAAAAAAACAAAAAACAAAACAAAAAAAAACAAACACATGAGGTGCGTAGAGAGCGGACGGAATAGCACCCCGTATAAACTGCTCAACGACGGTTCTAATTTGGACGCTTGGCGAAAAAGTCGGCGAGGAATTCGGCGACCGTGATTGACCGCTACCGGGCTTGACCATCCCGCCGGTCAATCACGGTGGTCAAAATGCTGGCCAACCTTTATTTATTTATTTATTTTATTTATTCGAATACCTACATCGCCCAAATCTGGGCATCATTGTAGGGGGTAAGGCAATAAAAAACAATGGCAAACGATGCATATAGAGATACACAAGAACTATTGTAATGCAGAAATAGTGGATATGACATCTTAGGAGAAAAATACAACATACAACACTTTGTACAATATATGAAAACAGAGTATAGTTACTGGCACTATTAGAAGAGCAAAGTGAAAAATTATTCCAACAGCAAGTTTTTTAGGGCAGTAGGAAAGGAGGAAGGAGCCGCAGAGATGACCTCAGTTGGTAAATTGTTCCATTCGTGTATTGTTCGTGGAAAAAACAAGTGCTTAAAAACGTTAATTCTGCATCTATATTCTCGTGCTTTTAAGTGATGATTTGTACGCGGCGACACATAACTGGGCTCCTTAATATAACGTTCTTTCTTGATGCCGGTCCTACCGTTTAGTATGTTGAAAAATAAAGTGAGCCTAGGGTACCTTCGTCTGTCTCCCAACAGAGGCCATCCCAGGTTGCGGCGTATTTCAGATGATCTTATAGAGAAATCATAATTGCCGGAGACAAACCGAGCTGCCCGTCTCTGAATACGTTCGAGTTGTTCAAATACCTTCTCGTAAAGTGTCCAAATTAGGGACCTAGAACCTCTAAAAAGCGTAAATCAACGAAGCAAGTGAACACATCCCCTAACTAAAGCCTTCGTATAGATAATTTAGCAAAGGGATGTTTTCGATTGATTTGTTAGAGCAATGGTTCTCATCCATTGATGTTTTGCGGACCCCTTGTGGATCGGCGGAGATGATGGAGGACCCCGTTCGTGGTGAAAGGAAGGAAAATGTATAGGTTAAGTATGATAATGATTGAATAAATGTATTTAACGAAGGGCTGTGTGAAGTAGACCTCTTTAATTGATATACACACGAGAAAACTTACCCGAAAATTGGAACATTTCTTCAGTCTCAATCTGAGCAAAGACAACGCTTTTTGGCGGGTTTGACTGATGAGGCATGGTTTCGCGGACCCCTAGAATGCCTCCGCGGACCCCCATTTGAGAACCACTGCGTTAGAGGCTCTGGGCCTCTAATTTGGACATTTGGCGAAACAGTCGGTATTTATACCACCGACTATATAGCCGGTGACAGGATAAGAGTTCAAAAGGAGCTCCTCCCAGCCCCCTCCGCGCTGTAGAGGAGGCGACCACCTCGACAGCGTTTGCTTCTCAATAGTGGAAAGGTCTGGGAGGAACTTCCCCTGAACTCTTAACGTGGAGGCTACTGCCTAAAAGGTACTTTCATTTTCAAATAACGACAGGCAAGAACCATGAAGGAGCACAATTTTGCGCGGAACTGAATGACGTCTCGCAATTCATTGTCGCCGTACACCGTTATTCGCTTCATAAGCCTGCAAGGTGGCGCAGTCGCCGCTTCATATGTCTTATAAGGAGCGTAAAGTGCGCATTTTTTTAATGGTTTACGATAGCTACAAAGAAATACATCCAGGAACCTTGCCGTGAAAAGTAATCTTAACTCAGACGCCAAAGGCGTCACGATAATGTCAGGCCGTCGGCTGCCTGGGTTGAACAATTTTCGGCGATCCTAACCGTCAAGGTGGATCTGTTAAACACCTAGATAACGAGGGCGTACTGCTGTGTTTTCCAGACACCTTGGGTTCTTTATATTTACCAGAAGTAAGCGCGTGATGTGGATCAGACACGAGTGCGCTATTCGCATTCGACTGGTGTCCATGTTTTCACTGTCGGAACACGTGCCTCAGCTGCACGTTGACGCACCATTGTGCCCCGCACTGCCCCCGGCTAAATTACTTAAAAAAGAATGAGACGTTTACAAATCTCTGTAATGCGAAATTAGAGCTCAGCTCTAAAAAGGAGGAGGGAAGGGTACGGAGTGGAGGGTATGCCCCTCCTCCTCCAATTCAGTTTCCCCGCTAAATTTAGCGGGGAATTTGTCACGCGACGTCAACTTTCCTGCTAAATCTAGCGGAGACACTTAATTTGTCTGCTAAATTTAGCGGAGAAACTGAATTTCCCCGCTAAATGACGTAAATTTTCCCGCTAAATTTAGCGCTGTCACGCCGACGCCGCGAAACATGGTAACGGGCGCCTAAGATCTGCGCTTTTAGAAATAAACAACAGCACTATGGTCTTCTCATTCCCGCACCGAAATCGGAACGGTGTTTGCAAGCACTATGGTCAAGGCATGGTGAAGCGGAATCCCAATCATGACTTGAAGGAACCGAAAGCAAAGGTCACACATACTGAATTCTTTGAGTCTTTCGGCGGAGTCTTCTTGTAGGACCCGGTGAAACCATTTGTCCCAAGGTCGAGACGACGTTCACGACAGCGTTGGCATTCAGCTGCTGGAGTTTCGAGGTGCCTCCATCCAGGGCAGTGCCAGAGGGTGGACTGCTGGAGCACGCTGAGCCACCTGATCCGACCGATGAAGACCTGTTCCGATAGCCGTACCACGGTCCGACTGCCGATGGCATCTCGGGCCAGTGGTACGGCTGCCGAGAATGCGACACCGATGGAGTGGACATGCACCCGCAGTTTCTCGCGGGGACGTAATATGGTCGGTAAGGCCATGGGTTATGGCGGAGTCCTTGCGTGTTTTGACAGGGCTGACCGCTGGCGTAGTGGCTGCAGTAATGAATCCGGTAGCCGCTGCACGCCGGCGGATGTGAACTCGGTCCTGCTGCTACAAAATGTCACGCAATAAACGAACATCAAAACAGTGAAGATACTCTAAGTCATAAGTGAAAATCAACGTACCTTGTGGTGCAAGATAGTAACCAAGACCAGTAAAATTGTGATGGTGCATTTTGCCAAACGGAGTTTTGACGGTGTCCTCTGGAGGTCACATGAGATTGTCACCTGGCTCAACTTGATAGGCGATGTTATCTATAAAAAATGATCATATTCCTAAAATTGTTCCTCATTCGCAGATGTGAGGCACCTATGCGTAAAAGCGATGCGACGAAACCCAGACACGCCCAGGCTGTGTCGCCTAGACTGAAGATGCTCCTTAGTGTTGGCTGCCGAAGACACGGGTGTTACGACTGTATCTACGTTAGAGGGCACAATCAACACGGCTACTAATTTGAATATTAATACCTACCATCCCCCTCCCTCACGAAGCCCATCCAAAAGCTTTCCCCAATAGGTGACCCTGACGAGGAAGGACAATGGAAGGTGGAAGTGGGACGAGGGTTTAATGTAGGGGACCCTAACGTGAACCTTGAGTTTCTCCTACAGGTCACTGTACACCTAGCGTTCCTAGGAAAACAGTGTGACGTATCTCACTTTGTGAAAAAAAAAAACGCTGCCTACCAGCATTAAAAAAAAGAAAAGGTGACGGCTTTGCAGCCTATAAACAGGTGATGTGACTTTTTAGTCTATTTTATCTAGTAAAGCATTCAATTTCATTTCAAGAGTTTGGAAAACAGACTTCTTAACGCCGCTTTGCGATTCGCAATTTTCTAACGCGTAACAGAAATCTCGGCTAAATGGTGCCTACACAGCAATTGACCGATGCTACATCGTGTTCACCCTTGGGAAATGAACCCGTCAGGTCGGTATTCTTATTGTCGGGCAATAATAACTTTCAAGCTGTTACACTGTAAAAAAGATGGAAAGAGACAAAAAGAAGACGTCTTTTTTTCCTTGCTTTTCACTTATTCGGTTAGCACAACCGGCTCGCCCCCTTCACCGTGCCTACATTCTTGTAACAAGGTTCTAACCAGGATATGGTATATTTTGTATATGCCCACAAACGTAGCGACGTAATGTTAGCAGCACCAAATCAATCGTACCTTTAGAGTAGTCGCCGTGGAAGCGCAGTCGCCCGTTCGCTGTGCCGAATCGTCATCTTGTGAATCTCGAGAAAGCGTAACCGTCGTTCATCGCTTTTTTTTATTCCTTTCAGTTGCCGGCTTTAGATTACCCACCAAGACTGACTTTATGCTGCGCAAGATCTCGAATTAAAGGTAGCTTGTTTGACAAGATGACATGGCACAAACGGGAAGAATAAATATAATCGCGTAATCATCTAGTTAGGGCTGATAGAAAAAAAGACCCTTTTCAAAAGTCACGCGTCAATTATTAGAAGGTCGGAACCAATCCACAATGGTGGAACAACTGACATCGTGGAACGTGCAAGTCATCCCAGAAGGTAGTGAACGTTTGAACGTGGCCAACGCTAGGAGCCGACGAGCAAATCAAATAACGTTCGAAAGTTCGACGTCACTGGGTCACTGGGCTGATTACCTGTTTTGTTGGTGTGGTTTTTCCTTCCTTCTAATCCAGAAAAACGCATAAAGTCCGCCTTGCCGATGCTGTTTTCGTCCGCTATTGTGCAGGGATTCTACAGGCCTAACATTGGGCAGTATCTCGACAGGGGACAATAGGGCCCCCTGCGCTGAAGCTTTGAACAAAATGTGGCGCCCTCATTTTGGCTAGTACAAACTCACCTGATTGAGCCTCGCTTTATTTGTGGCGCCTTCGCTGAGCTTTTTTTTTTTTTTTTTTTTTTTTGTGTAGTGCTGAAGAACGGAAAAAAAAAACACCTTTCGACGTCCGAAAGTGGGTAAATTCAACACCGGAAGACAACTGAAAGTTTAATATTTATGTCCTCACCGCTAGGGTGCGCGTCTCTTATATCGGGGCGGTGCCGTCAGAACATCTGGCGTCCCGACCTTCTTCCCCCTCCCTTTTTGGAACACGTGATACGGCGTTTTTTGGTTCACGCTCTTAACGTCTTAGCTTTAACCTGTGCTTCGACGGCGTTAACATTTTTTTTTTATTCTTGTTATCTTTTTTCTTTATCGCGTTCTGCACCAGAGCATGCACGCCTCTACATGTGTGAGAGTCTGAGACGCTCAAGTTTGTACTACTCAAAAGAAGTCCAAATAAGTCCTTTCTCCTGGGCGCTGCAAAAACTCGGGGACTGGTGTTTTATTCAGGAGATGAAAATTAATTCACAAAAACAGTCTGAATAACTGTGTAAACAAATAGACATCCATTGCCCTACTGTTATCACATTGTCAATCAATCGGCCCAGAAACTTTCCTCCATTAAATACTTAGGGGTAACAGTAAAAAATAACCTAAGTGAAACGAGTATGTCAGTAATACATCTACTAGAGCATTTTAAAAGTTATGCTTCCTAAGCAGAAAATTGAAGGGATGACCTTTAAATGTCAAACTCGAAGCATGTCGTCCTCTGGTCCGACCAGTCCTTAAGTACTCCTTGATCACGTGGGATCTATACTTCATCAAAGATATCATGGAGGTGGAGCGAATCCAACATCTTGCTGCTAGGTTTATCTTATCAGATAATCGATCATTATCATCCGTAACTAATATGCTTAAACAGCTGGACCTGAACCCGCTCCATTTGCGCCGTCAAGTCGCCAGGTAGAGCGGGAAATTTAGCGGGAAATGTAGCGATAATAGGGAGTTTTCGTAGATCGTTTTCGGCGTCCCGCAAGGCCCTCCGCAACCCGCTACAATAGCGGGAACTCCACAGTCGAGGCTATCGGCGCGCAGGCGCAGTAGCAACTTCTTCGTTGCGGAACGCTTAGCGGAGGGGGCAGCGCGGTCTACGAAAACTCCCTAATAGGGAATTGTAGTAGACCGTTTTTCTCTTCCGCTACGGTATCCGTGAAGAAAACGCCGCAGCTGCGCATGCGCGCCGCCAGCGTTGTCTGCATAGTTCAAGGTCTTGTGGCGGATTACGGAGCGCTATCCGGGTGCTTCGCGGGCTGCGGAAACGCTCTACTACAATTCCCCAATTTCCCGCTAAACGGGAGCGGACGAGGAGGGGAAGGAGAGGAGATGCATACTCTCCCCTCCGTACCCTCTCTTTCTCTTAAGAGCTGAGTTCTAATTTCGCTATACAAAAAATTGTAAACGTCTCATTTTTTTCCAGACACAATAGACCCTTTCCGAAATTCAGTGCCATCTGGTGGTTCGTAAAGCAGTTTAGGTTTTGCCATATTGATGGCGGAAATGAACTTCTATCAGCACCGTCACTTTCGCAAGTCAACGGCACGCGAGGAATTGTTCAGTGTGAGTTCTTTCTCGATAACTTTCAGGTCGATGGTGACCAGTGTTGCGGAATGGGCACCCCCATTCCATTCTAATTCCATTCCGGGGAATTAGAGTTTTCGATAATTCAATTCCTTTCAATTCCCATTCCCACTCCTGGAATGGCTGAATCGTTCCATTCCATTCCTTTAATTCCTAAACGTAAAAATTGGCACTTGACAGCTACATTTTGTTGCCGGCATAAGCAGCATAATGCTTACATTATCAAATGCAGAGACAATTGAAAAAAAAATGCTGAATTCCTCAAAAAAGCACTGATTTTTACTAAGCGGACCGCTGGTAGCAGAAAGTGTTTATCTACAATGTACTGCAAACATCGAGAAAGCCCCTTGATATGTCGATGCTTCTTTAAGACATCGATCTTGCGACTACGTGGCTCGCAACAAACAGCAAAACTTAAATCCACTCATTTTCTTTTTTTTTAGCTTTGTTGCATTTGACTTTTAAGACATACGCGGCCAGCGTGTTTGTTTGATAAGAAAATAAAAATATCCAGTTCGTGCGTGGCGCAGGAATAAGCTATATTACTGTATTCTTCAAATACAGCAACACGGCTAGTACACTGATGGAAGCGACCCCATGCACAGCGGCAAGAACACGTCCTCTGACAAAATGCAACCTCTGCGGCGCAGCACGAGGGACCGTATAGACCATGTCACGAAACCTGTTTTAAAACGCATAAGTTCACGCTTGCTTTACGAATCTCGATATTTCGTATAATATTCAATTCAATTTTTGGCTGGTTCGCCTGCCCTTTTCCACCCTTCGCAAACTCATTCTCCTGTTTCCTCTTCAGATGGCGAATAAAGTTCGATGATATACGCCGACTCCACCGTGTATAGTTTCGTTGCACAACTTTCAGCGTGCAGCTTGTTTATTTTCTTCGCGACTAATGTAGAAAAATGTCTTCTACGATGCCATGACTCCACCTGTATTTATCTTGTCTTCTCGTCCGAATTGTGATGTTCCTCTTCGCGCTGATCGAGTGGCGGGTTCAGGCAGCAGACGGTACCAACCGATTCATTCTTCTACCTCGATGTCGGTTGTTCGCGTTGTGGCGACGGGTCGGAAAGTCAGCGTTGACAAAGCTCTTCACATCAAGATACAATTAATGGGGTAATACCGCACCGTTCGAATTGACATTCCCCGTGTTCCCTCAACAACACCGTCCAACTGACTTCTCACCGCCTCAAACAGGGTCCAGGACAAGGAGCACGAATGCAGACTGGACAGCCGAGACGCGCGGAAGCCAAAACCTTAGTGGCAGCTAGCACCCAGCTCTCCTTCTCAGTTGCCCTCACAGCAACGGTCGCGCCTCGTCTGGCGCAGGACGATCTTTCTGTAGGTCTAGTCAGTTCGGTCACACCAAGAGCGGTGACGATAGTCTACTTCACCTTACGTTGGACCTCAACAGACAGCCCGAGAGCCATCGAAACCAATCCAGTGCTTTCTGAGTGTCGCGTGACCCTGCAGTCCCGCTCACGGTGCTTGATTGCCTAGGGTGACTCGTAGCGCCCGCAGCGGTCCATCGCAAGGTGAAACGAAGTATGCAGACACTAAAGTCAAAGGAAATGGGCGGGAATCCGCTAGCTTGCTTGTAACCCCAACCCACTAAAACATATAACACAGAAAACAAGCATCGGAACAATGACCAAGTAATAGGCGGACTTACACTACAAATGCAGTATCAAAAAACAAGCCTCGGAGCAAAGCCCAAGAGGAGAAGAGGGAAGTGAATTTCACTTTGGTTTTAATGCCGAAGCAAACCCACATTTCGCACTTCAAAGGAGTGCGCACGAATGAACGTGGAAGGCAGCAGGGTTGGCTGCCTGCTAAACAACGCGCCTCGAACTATAAGAAAACACTACCTGATCATCTTTCGACGGCGCCCGAGTCAACGATCGAGTTATCAGAGCTCTGCGAGTTATGAGTCGCTTCCGCTCCCAGATCTCAGTCCGTGCGCGCGCGTGCATTCTACAAACCGTCGCGACAACAACAAAAAAAGCATGACAAGAAGGACGACGAGGAGTTGTGCATGGCGGTTTCTTTCTTTGCCGCTCCCTTTCCTTTTGCTTGGTGCTTGGTTGCTTGTTTCGCTCTCGTGTAACGCCATCGAAGCCCGACACCTGCGCGTCCGTGAAAGGCGCCACCTTATCCCCCTTTCCCCCTTTGCTCTTTGCTTTGACGCTTGTTTTTTGTATTACATTTTTTTTTTGCGTATAAGTCTGTTGGGGCTCTACGCGGGCTAGCAGTTTCCCGCTCATTTTATTTCTGAGCAACTGACTCGCTGACTGGCTCGGTTTAGCTAACCGTAAACACTAAAAAAAAAAAAAAAAAAGGAAGAACCGTGCCCATTCCATTCCCATTCCATTCCGAGCAAAAGGCACCTAATTCCATTCCCATTCCATTCCCCTCAACGTTGCCGGCATTCCATTCCCATTCCATTCCGGGGTCGTGAAAATGCGGAATGATTCCGGAATCATTCCAACTCCGGAGTGGCAACTCCGCAACACTGATGGTGACCAAGAACCTGCATTCAGAACAAAGCTCTAAACCACTCAGATGCCTCGTGAAAATTCTATACACCAAAGTGCTTCAAAGCCGATTGCGTGCCGCCCACAGATTGACTGAATCTGAGTCATTAGAAATAAACACTTACGTAGCTCTTGTGTTCCATTCCTACGTCGCGTCGTACTGACCCCCCGAATGTACAGGCCTCGCATCATCCGCTTAGAAGCATCTTCAAGATCTTCCTTTATCAGTCACTAGAAGGCCGCCATTGGTATGACACAGATGCCGTTCCACAGATGATGATAGGGATCAAAGTGGCCAGACTGAATTTCGGAAAGCGTGTATTGAGTAATGGAGCTGCTGACCGTCATTGCTTATTGAAAGCACAAACGTACATTAAGTTGAGTGTCTGCTACGGTCACAAATATTGTAACTCTATCCTGCTTCTCTGCTGCCTGCAATATCTGTTAAAAAAAAATCTTTGGAGGTTTTTTTTTTTTTTTTTTGAGCGGGAAAATTGAAAACTGCACTACGGACGACACGCCGACGCAGCGCCACCGGCCGGATCATGTCGCATACAGTGCTCTAGCTAATCACAGACCAGCTGCTAGGCCTTGTTGCTACAAATATGAAATGCTTAATAAAAAGCAGAGGTTGTCCCCCCCTCCCCCCCCCCCCCCCAAAAAAAAAAGAAAAGAAAAGGAAGGTGGCTCATGTAGTCCACCTGTTAAAACCAGGGAAATCACCGTTTTCCCTGGAGTCCTTCCGGCCAGTGAGCTTAACCAGTTGTATGGGAAAAGCGATATAGAAGCTGATGAACGAACGGCTACAGTGGTGGCTTGAGGTAAGCAACATTCTTCCTCAAAATATGACTGGATTTTGATGTCGTCGGTGCACAATGGATAGTATTCTTGACCTGGTGACCCATACTGAACTTGAAAGAACCTATACGCTCCGTGCGGGAACTATAGGGGGCGCTTCGAAAAACGCGCGTAGCGCCACTAGCGGATGAGCTGGCGTTCGACAGTGAGGCGCGCTCAGCAGCCTGCGGCGCCTTTTCGCGTGCGAAGCTGTGGCGGCGGAAGCGCGCACGGACGGAACTTTTGCTTTTTGAGCCGATAAGTTGAGGGTGACGTTGCATACGGGCTGGGAGAGGTTAAAGAAGGGCATTTAGCTGTTCTCCGCTCCTTATATACTGAGTTTGAGTCGTAATTAGGGGTAATTGCTCTGGTTGCGGCCGAAAAAAGGGTTGGCTATTTTCCGAAAAGCAAAACGGCCGCCACCATAATTGCTCTCAGTGGGAATTTTTTTTTCGCTCGTCGCTGTAAACGTAGGACTGCTGGGACGATGATATTGGAGGCCAGGGTTGGGCAGAAATACTCAAAAATGTATTTGGAAATACAAATACTGGTATACATTAAAATAGTAGCTAAAATACTGATACTAAGATATATCTGTAAAAATGTATCGCGATACGTATCGGAAATACATATTAAAAAGAGGCAAGATGTATTTGGAAATACAAATACAGGAATATATTTTAGGGAGGGCAGAAATACAAATACAGAAATACTGATAGTGCAATACATTTTTCAATTTTTTTTTTAGACGCCAACTGAGATGAAGTTTGAAGTGGATGTTTTCGATCCCGAAATTACTTTCTTGTAGGCTTGGCACTTTGCCTAGAAAGTAGTCGTTTCGGACGACCAGGAGTCTTCAATGGACCCAAAAAAACGTTTCATCAAGGGCTGACCGCGGTCCCTTCCATGACATCCTGTCTGTCTGACGAGGGAATCCTGTCAACATTTATCACATGATGTCACGGTGGAATGAACTAGTATTCTTTATCTGTAGGTGTGGCCTTGAACATGAAACTTTACCACGCTGCTGTATGAAAGGACAATACGTACTTTCGTTGTAGGTTACCTAGTTGAAGATCGTGCTTGCAGTGTCATTCGTAATTTTTAAGAATAGTGGAGCATCTGAAGCATCTTGGAATACATGTCTTATCTTCTTTTACGGTTGAAAAAACGATACGGTAGCATCCCGGTTCTCAAGGTCCTTACTACCGACCCTCCGCTACCGACGCACGGATTGCAGTCCTCAAGTTTTGCCTAGCATTATCCAAACAGAAGCCCCGTGGATTGCGAGCTGATATTGCCGGCACAGGTGCGAGCTAGTTCGAGAAACAGCAGTCTCGAGACGAGTCGCGGGAGTACGTAGTCTGGGATGGCACAGCGAGGCCACTTCTGGCCTCCTCCTGGGTTTCGGATCACCGGAGCAGCGGGTCACGTTCACGTCGGCTGATGACGTACCCTTGAGCCGTGCAATGTTACGGGCGCAGCCGCAGATGCAATCGAATATGTGTTGAACTTCACAGCGTGAGTCTTCCTACTATTTCAAGCCAACCACCGCCAGGCTCGTGCTGCAACGGAATGTGACTCAACTTTGCCGGCTGGGTGTATTCTGTACGCTAAGGCGAGAGAGACGGTTAGCAGCGGGCATTGGATGCCAGCAAACAATGACTCAAGAAATCCCTACCTAAGGACCTGCGGCACAAGATGCTCTGACTCCACTTCTGGCACGCCACCTGGTTCGAGT
The DNA here is from genome assembly GCF_016920785.2 of Ixodes scapularis. Classification (NCBI taxonomy): domain Eukaryota; kingdom Metazoa; phylum Arthropoda; class Arachnida; order Ixodida; family Ixodidae; genus Ixodes; species Ixodes scapularis. Next base: position 122,018,403 of record NW_024609868.1, on the reverse strand, counting down.
CCCCGACTACGCAACACTTCTCAGAAGTAAGGAAGAGAGGACGCATAGAAAAATAGTTTGCAGAATCAAAATTAACCTTGGTCAGCGTAGTAACAATGCCCCATCATCTCCTTGACTCTGGTGCCCTCAGAAGTAAAAAAAAAAAAAAAATGCGTTCGGACTTGTTTTTATTTTTTTTTTTTTGGGGGGGGGGGGGGGTATTTCTCAAGAAATATAACGAAATACATTTCATCCTGATTGTATCGTGATACAAAGAAACATTCCGAATGTATTTCGATACAGGAATACAGATACTGGTGAAAAAAATGTATCGCGATACAGAAATACAGATACGCAATGTATTTCTGAAATACTATCGCGATACATTTGTATCGCGATACTGCCCAACCCTGTTGGAGGCGAATGAGATGTTCACTAAGTTTGTGCACGAAGTGTGCCAAGTTTCATTAACAGAGCAGGTGTGAAAGTTATGTTTCTAACGAATAAACAAATAAAGCTGTACGGTATATCCAATATTGGACCCAAAATGTTGTGTTATAACCGGGCTTTGCGAAGCGCAGATTTGGACACACAGGTTCTTGGACATGACCGTAACTTGACACAAGAGTTATAATACCAAATATAGGTGGCATAGGGAAACCAGGTGGAAATTCGGTTTGGGCGGCGTAACTGAATGGGAAACAGTTTTGACCGTGAAAGTGCCGTCAAGAGAATACCACTCGTCGTGGGAGATGAAGACTTTACAGGTAGGAAGGGACTAGCGCACTGTACTTCCAATTTGAAACAGCGTTACGAAAGGTGGCTTCAATCCGAGAAAACCAAGTTGCCGGCCAACACCCTGTTTGGCCGTCAAAGTCATTTGCGGTCAGCTGTTGTGTAGTAATCTGGTTGTGCGAGGTGCTGATTTTCGGCACACAGGTACTTTGACAACCGCAACTTGACAAAACACTCATTATACCTAAAAGAGGTGGCATAGTTTAACCAGGTGGAAATATTTTTGGGCGGTGTAACTAAATTGGAACCGGTTTTGACCGTCAAAGGCTGTCAAGACTATACCACTCATCGTGGTCGGGAGGTGCACACTTTACAGGTAGGAAGGGACCAGTGGACGGTACTTTCAGTTCGAACAACTTTGCGATATGTGGCCCTAAAGCCGCGAAAAAAAAACTGTTGTCTACAAGACTCGGTGTGTCAGTGTTTCCACACCCAAAAGGAGGCTGATCAAAAGAGAAAGCGCACCACATAAACTTCCATACTCAAACATCGATTGTCCAGTGTTTCCAAGTTTCATTGTTGTTTTCTTTAGATTCATATTTGTCACTTTTTTTTTTTTTACCATTCGAATCTTTCTTTATGAAGTACAGATTGCGTGCCATACTTGTCCGGAAATATCATCGACACGTACGATGGGGACCAAACTTCTTTGGAGGGCATTCCTTATAACGAAATTCGCACTGCATACCCGCGAGTGTGGGATGGCATTTCAGTTCGAGCTGTGATATGTAGGCGTTACTGGTACGAAAACAAACGCAGAGCGCAAAGCGGCAGTGTAGAATATGTCAGCCGTGCCGAGACAGTGGCAGACAGACCAAATTTCTCGCGTCGTACGGCACGGGTCCATCGTTGTCGCTGTCCCAGAAAACATCGGCGAGGTGAAAAACTGTGAAACTTCGCCCCCACGAGATACGATGCATAACTATTGGAGCACTTAACGACGCAGCAGCTCATGCTGTCAACCCAGCGCAACCACACCGCTCCGACTTCAATGCGTACCAATGTACGCGGCCTGGTTTCGTTTCGCTGGGGCTCTCACTGCCTACCTTCGGTAACGGCCGCGCGGCGGCGCGCCGGTCGCGTCGCACGGAGTGTCTCAACATCGCCGTGTTCTTGGATATCCGACGCGCGCTTGACACTGTGAGCCACGTACACGTTCTACAAGGAATAATTCAATTTAAAGTGAAAGGTCCAATACTTCAATGGATTGCAAACATTTTCGCACGATAAGACCATCTTCGTAATGATCTCGGATGTGAAAAGCCAGAAACACCCAAATCGCTTCACACTTTACCACAAGGCATTGTACTCGGTTTGACATTATTTAGTGCAGTGATGGCACGACTGGCTCGCCTTCTGCCATCGTTTCTTAATTTTTTAAATTTATGCTGACAATATTTCTTTAGGGTCTACAAGTTCTTTTTCCGAAATATTCAAGACCAATTACAAGCAGGCCTCAATGTTGTTGTGTTCGGCAATCACGGTTTAGGGGAATGGACAATACACGGTATCGACCAGCCAGGTCATGGTGCAAAAAACTGTGTTTCTTCTACCGTGCTCACGGTGGAAGAAACCAAACTTGTGCGTAACGCGTTACAAGTAATGGATTACTTGTAATTGATTACATTTTAATGTAATTTTGTAACGTTTCAATTAATTCCTTTAAGGTGTAACGGTCATTGTAATTGAATTACCTTTTTCCTCTGTAATCGATTACAAAATTACCCATTACAATTTTTCTCAAATTCTTTTTTATTACTTTTTTTTTCTTTTTTGGGGGGAGGGGTTAGATGTGCTGGAGTCACTCAGCTCTTGTCAACGGTCAATTTTGTTTTGTTTTTTGAAACCACTGAGCACAGGACTTCGAGGATTAGTAGGCCACTTCACTATGCTTCGTTTCCTGGGTACTATTTTTTTTGGTACACCAGAGACTACGTTCTAGTATGAAAAATGACCTTGTGAGGATGTATTTAAACAACGCTATTTTTTTCACGACAGGGATTGGGTGTGTTGGCGTCACTTACTCAGCTATAAACAAAAACAGTCAAGGCTTTCTTTTTTTGGAACAACTGAGCGCGAGACTCCAAGGATTATGCTAGCGTAATAAAAGAAGTTGAATGAAAAATAACGTGGGAAGTAATCGCTTACTTTAGAGTAATTTTTCGATTACTTTTTTGAGGCTGTAATTGTAATTGTGATCGGTTACTTCTTACAGTGAAGTAATTGTAATTGCAACCAGTTACTTTTTTTTCAGTAATGTGTACATGTCTGAAAGAAACCCAGGTTGAGCACAAGAGCAAGAACGTTAATATGCGTCTTCCTTTATCACGCCAGTCTGCAGCACGTGCGCCGCTGTTATACGCTTATAGAACAAATGTCATTGAACCTTTCTAAGAGAGCGAGGGATGAACTTATCAGCGTCAAAATCGGCTGTACTTCCGTTCACACACAGACAGCTGAAAGGGTTTGAAATTACCGTGGGAGGACAAGCCCTTGAAATGGTGAGACCATCGCTTCTTTGGCGTCATTTTAGATCCCGCACTAACTTGGACAAAACATGTGACTACGGCATAAACAAGAGTGAACCGTATCATCAATGCCCTTTGTTGCATTTCGAAGACCAGGTGGGGACCGTCAACATCTTCACTTCTGCACCTACACAACGCCCTTGTTAAAAAATCTTTGCATACTCAATACCTATTTTACATGGACATTCCAAGACTCTAGAAACACGATTACATCACCTTTTAGTATCCCGTGCAACATCGGGAGTTCTAATAATTGCAGAAGCTCGAGAGGCTCCAATCTCGGTTCTTCAGAACCAAGAACTTTCAGACACTTCTAAGGATTACTACAAAACATAATTACCACCCGCTTGCAAACTATCCAATGGAAAGGACTGGTGCACGCAGGCATGCTAGACTAATGTCCAACCAAGACACCTGTCCCCAATATTTTGTTTGGGAATTCTATGATGCTTGTGCGCCCTGGACAATCGCAATATCCCAGATCCAAAGAAAATTAAAAACCCGTTGAAAAAAATCAGCTGTGCCACCAGTAGTTGCAATGCAAATGACTCCGAGTTACCTGTACAGTAAAAATTGTAGAGCCCTTTTACTTCACGTGAAGATAGAGGACCAGCGAGGCTTTTATTTTTACGACGTCTAGGACGATGCTTAGAGGACAACGTCTAGGACGACCTCAGGGAAGACCTCGAGGACGACGCCTAGAGGACGGCGTCTGGGACGACCTCAGGAATGACTTCTAGGACGGCGTAGAGGACGGCGCCTAGGACGACCTCTCGGACGACCTCAAGGGCGACGTCTAGGATGACCTCGAGTACTAGGCCTAGAAAGGATAACAAGGGATCAGGACCTCACTATCTAATAATGCCAAGGAAGGCTGACTCACGCTGGTTGGCCCCTCTTGTTATTTTTATTTATCCATAATTGCCACGACCAATGGGGAGTTTTCTGTCAACACCCGCGGACGCATTTTCCCCCAAATCCTAGCGCATTACAGCTTCTCTGTAATATAAAAATCGGACGTTTATCTCCACAGAATTCTCCACAGAATTCACAGAATTTATCCACAGAATCTACAAAATTTATCTCCATTACGAAAAAGGGTTCTGCGTCTGCCTTTTCATACCTGACCTAAACGTGCGCGAGTCATACCGCCTCTCTCACCGAACTTCATCAACAACCTCCCAGCTGCATGGCATTTTTCTGCTCTTTTTTTTTTATTAGGCAGATCAACTGTGTTCGAGGATGGTGTGTACAGACTCCAAAGCATGCCCTTGCCTCCTTGCGAGCCATGAACATACGTGGTCCCAATGCAATGTTGATGCACCGCATTTTTCAGGATATTTCAACCGTGACAGAGGAGGGACACAACATCGTGCTTCAGTGGGTTCCCGGGTACTGCGGCATTCCAGGCATAGTAACAGCTGACAAACTTGCTACGCTAAGACACAACGGCTTGGACTTACAAGAGGTTCCCATTTCACCATATGATATACGTGTTATAATCAAAGACCTCCATGAGCGCTTATGCAACTCTGATTGGTTCAATTAACATGCCGAAACGTCTCTTCTTTACGCCATAGATCCTCATCTTAACTTTCCAAGAGATGCAGATTTGCCAAGAAATATTGATACACTAATTAAGAGGCAACGACTGAATGTCGCATTTACAAAGTATTTTTTTTTTCAAGGTATGTCGAACAACATTACCAAACTACATCTGCGGCCTCGCAGTCAAAGATGTATATCAATTTATACTTGAAAGTGGACGTTCTTCAAGAGAACGACAGCGTCTGCAGCAGCTGCTTCGAATATTGGACAATCGACCGCTCACACTTTCACTGGTGCTGGGACCATCGCCGTCCGATACTACAGAAGAGAGTGCTCCATGCATGCTGTTCGCGGCTTTCTCACCAAAACTGATATCGCACAAAACTATTGAGTTTATCCGACTTGAACTCTATACAATTGTTCTGGGGTGTGTATACATATGATAGTGCATACCGGTTTGACTAAGTGCCTTATGTGCGTGGCATGTGCGTACATTATCATGTGTTCTACGCTAACTTTCCCCCCCCCCCCCAATTGGTATGGAGTAGCCGGTAGAGTGAAGACAGCGCGAGCATCTCTATCGTTTTCCACTTATTAAAGAAAATATTTAAATAAATGAAGCAACGCAGTCTTCATTGTGTTTCTTACTCCGTCTTGCTGAAGTCTCGCGATATTAAATTTCGTCCCAGCCACCTGGGCCGGTTTGCTCATCTTGCGGCCGCGGACGCGGCTGCGGCCAAGAGGGATTTTTCTGTCACGTGACCAGCTCCACGGGGACAAGGAAGTACCTAGCGTCCCTGCCTAATGGCGCAGAAATCCGTATCGCTTCAAGCACAAAAGCCTAATTTCGCTCGCAGAAACTGAATGCAGGAACTTTTAACTGGAGTCCAGTTGACCGGCCCTTTATGCTGTAGGAGCGGCAGCTAAAGTTACGGCCAGGAAGGGTAAATATGAGCCAAAAGAAAGAAAAAAAAAACACGCGAGATAAAAGCGGCGGCAGTATATTTATATACCTCCGCCAGCGACCGCGGCTCGCGCCTTCTCCTGTGGTCGAGAGGTTAGAGCGCCAGCACTTGACGTCGCGGCGTGGAAGTCCCGGGTTCAAGTCGCGCGAGAAACTCTTCTTTTTCTTGTATTTGACTGCACTCCAACTAAGAATGTAGACAAGGCCCTATGAGCTCTATAGAATTATTGGGCGGGTAGTTCTGACTGACCAGTTCGTTGTTCATGACCGCGGAAGAGCGCATACATGTCTCTGGCTTTCTTTACCAACTTCCCCCACGCCTACAGCGTCTGCCGTACACTCCGCGGAAAGTTGACAGTATCTTCCCATGCCTGTCTCTTCGTTCACCAAGTAACTGTGCTACTGAATTTGTCTAGAATTTGTTGTTTCCGTTTTCCAACTGCTCTAATTCATTTGATTTGTTGATCCAAACTCATTTTAGGTGTTTGGGCTAGAGGTATGACTTGCGATGCCGACGCCTGCTTCATTTTTGCATTGTGATCGTCTGCTATTCTAACTAAAATTAAACAAGTAATGAGCTGATATTACAATACGATTGACACAGCAAAATGTAAAGAGTAAAAATATACCTTTTTTACATTCCATGCAAGTAAAAGTATCAACTCTTTTATTTCGGTTTTACTACTTTCTCAGACGTTTGACCTGCTGCCTTGCCTGTAGGATTTCGCTCAATCAATGCATCCACAGCTGCTAGTCTTTTTTTTCTTTTTGCTTATTTTGTAGGTTCTTTTTTAATTGTCTTAACTGCAGTTTTTATAAGTACTAAACAGGCGTATCCTGTTATTGAAAGGAGTCGTAGCAAGAGCGTTGTATATTTAAAAATACATTAAATTATAGTTGCTGGGGAAAGGATGTTTGTTTAGGCTCCGTTTGTGTGAAAGCCATTTCAATGCGGTTACCTTGGTTTCCTTTTAATGAATATTATGAAACGATTGAATTAGCGCGTTAACTTGTCTTGATCTTTTTTTTTCTTCCCGGTGTTTCGATTGAACAGGTGAGAATAACAGTAAAAACCGTGTAAGGCGCAGTAGTGCAAGTGGATGATTTGTAAAAAGGATCACTGTTAAAAAATGAGACACACACAAAATCAAAAAAAGAAAAGAACCCAGCGTGATTTGAACCCGGAACTTTCACGCCGCGTCGACAAGTACGGGCGCTCTAACCTCTCGACTACAAAATAATTTTTTTTATATGCAATCTCGACCACAAAATAAGGCGCGAGCCGCAGGCGCTGGTGGAGGTGTATAAATATATTGCCACCGCTTTTATTTCGCCTGTTTTTTTTCTTTCTTTTGGCTCATATTTACCCTTCCTGGCTGTAACTTAACCTGCCGCTCCTATAGTATAAAGGGGCGGTCAATTGAGCTCCAGTTGAAAGTCCATGCAGTCAGTTTCTGAGAGCGAAATTAGGTTTTTGTGGTTGAAGCGATACGGATTTCTCCGCCATTAGGCAGGGACGCTAGGCACTTCCTTGTCCCCGTGGAGCTGGTCACGTGACAGAAAAATCCCTCTTGGCCGCAGCCGCGTCCGCGGCCGCAAGATGAGCAAACCGGCCCTGGTTACCGCTTTTACTGCGAATGTTTCACAAATAATCTGTCAACCTTCAGATAAAATGTATTGCAGGAAATGTAACGTCCAGCCAAGGCAAGAATTTTGATTGCGATCACGTGCCACATATCGGTATAGGGCACGACGTCTTTCGGATGCAACACTTCTCGACCCAAAAGTTTGTGCCATTCGTAGGCACCGAGAATCCAGTCGACTTAGTTTGCTCCTGTTATTCCTTTTTGGCAGTGCTAAGGAATTGGTAGGAACGGGGACGCTGGTGATGGAGGCGCTGCTTTTTTGTACACTCTGATACGCAATCAGAAAAGCCCAAGCCACTCGGAGGCTACATTATGCATGTTACGCGCTTCCTTCTTTTACAACTTTACCACTGACATGCGCTACAGAGTAAGACTCTTTCCGAAATTCAGTCTGCCGACTTTGAACACTACCATCATCTGAGGAATAGCGTATGTATCATACTAACGGCGGCCTCGTGGTTACTGATGATGGAAAAAGTTGAATATGATCCGAAACGGATGATGCGAGGCCTATACATTCGAGACGTTAGATAGTAATGGGACACAGAAATTGAATCGAAGGGCTGTGTAAGCGCTCATTTCTAATTCGGGCAGATAATCAACTTTGCAGCCCCTTGATGTATAAAATTTCCGCACTGCTTTAACGTGGGGCGGTGCTTCGTCCTTATCTTTTGTATATTTGTCACCATCGAAACAGAGACCTAGAAAGAATTGTAAGGTAAAAACACACATTCTCGACTGCTGTTGACTAGCGAAAGTAATGGTGTCCGGCAAAATACTGCAGACTGGAGGTTGATTACTGCCTGTAGTACGGTAAAAGGCAAACTGCTACTTGAGCCACCAGATGACACTGCATTTAGAAAAGGGTCTATTACCAGATTTTATACAAGCTACCTGTCTCTCCAGAGAAAGGTAGCTTGTGAGACAGGTAGAAGCATTAAACTGCATGGATTCTATAGAAGCCATGCAGTTTGATGCTTCTACCGAGACGTAGATACATATAAAGCTAGCTATCTAAAAGCCGCCATTTTAATATATGTATCGTTAGTGGCAATTCTTAAAACAAAGAAAACGTTACATTGATGTTAATAAAAGAAAGCTTTGTCTCGTTACCACATTTCGGTTCCAGGTCTTCCAACGTGCCTGGAAATATTCTCATGATTCTCACCGAAGCCAGTACCATGGGGCAGAAGGTGATCTCAAACATTACTTCAGTGAAAATGTTACGGGGACGCTGTACTGTGTCATCCAACCGAAAATAATAACTACAAAAAATAAAAAAAGAGGCATTTTGTGCGCTTTTATTAGTTTATTTGCGTCCACTCTAACTGGCCTGAACTCTTAGCGCTTTCTTCAATAGGCACTGAGAAAATTAAGCAGGCGATCGGGTGATGTCCCCAATAAGCCGACAGCACATCGTGGCCGACACTTTGCAAATAAAGAAAACAGAGGGTGGGCGAACGAAAAGAAATTCAGGCAGAACCAATTATGTTTTTGTCTGATTAAGCGATTAGCCGCTGACATAATTGAATTAGCCGCGGCAGGTCACGCGGCAGTTTTCCGCTAAATTTAGTTGGCAAACTAAATTTGTCTGTGGGTCACGTGAAATCAGACCATGTGGCGTCATTTTCCCTACTAAATTTAGCGGGAAAACTGAATTGGTGTTGAGGTCACGTGAACCAAGTCATGTGATGTCATTTTTCCCGCTAAAATTAGGGAGGAAACTGAATTGGTGTTTAAATTACCTGACATAAATTTGCCCATCATATCTAGCGGGGAAACTGAATTTGTGTATAGGTCACGTGACATCGGGTAAATTGAATTTGTGTATAAGTCACAGGACAAAGTCGTGACATCAGTTTTCCCGCTTTTTTAACGAGAAAACTGAATCGGTGTTCGCATCTTGTGACGTCAATTTTCTCACTAAATCTATCGGAGAAACTGATTCGTGTATAGATCACGTGACATAAAGTCGTGACGCCATTTTTCCCGCAATATTCAGTGGATTGGTGTTAAGGTCATATAACGGGTAACTTACCCGCTAAATTAAGCGAAGAAACGGAACTTCCTTGTAGGTCACGTAACATGGAGTGATGCGACTTAATTTCCCACACTTAATTTAGCGGGGAAGCTGGATTGGTGCTGAGGTCGCGTGACGTCAATTTTCTCCGCTAAATTTAGGGGGGAAAATAAACGGCCAGAAACATACCTCAAAGTGGCATGAAGATCCCAAAAAAGCGAATCGCTTTAAAAGAATGCAGGCGACAAGCTGCGGATAGTGATATCGGATTGTATCAGACTTGGAACTGGAGAGAGGAGGAGGCGAGGGTGAAATGAAAGGAGCCGGAAGTTGTAACTTCTGGATCACGTTCTTCATTTTTTCTGTGAAAGTGAAAATTTTCAAAATAAGCTTCTTCGATACACTGACGCCTTCTAAGGTTTTTTTTTTTTTTTTTTATTTACAGAATAGAATATTGCAAGCCACTATTGTGGTCCAAGCGGTAGTAAATTTAGTGTTCACACAGAACTAAACTACCTAGATATTATATACCATGAACACAAGAGAGTCTGGACAGGCGCGTTGCCATGGTGAACGAACCAGCCTCACCACAACATGGGTTTTCATTTTGTCCACACCGGGCTAAATTTTCAGCACTTTTTGAACAAAAACGGCAGGATCCCCGCGCCCCAACCTCGCTATTCACCCGACCTCTGTGACATTTTTCTTGTTTCCCGGGGTGAAAAAAGTTTAAAAAGGAAACCGCTTTGACGATGTGGAAGAGCTGAAACAAATATTGAAGAAAAATTACATTATCTTCCCGAGGGGAACCATGGGGTGATGCGGAGCATCGCGGATCGTTATTAACGGTGTTATTAACGGTGTTAGTAACGTTGTTGAACTTCACGGTCCCGAACCTCAGGTTCTGCTGCTCGACGTTCACGAACCAACACGGCTTCCCGCTCTCGAAGGTCGGGTTCGGCCGCTCGCTTCGTACGTTTCCGTTGAACTTCACGGTCCCGAACCTCAGGTTCTGCTGCTCGACGTTCTCGAACCGCCGCTGCTTCACGTTGTCGTAGTTCAGCATCCGCCGCTCGACGTTGACAAATGGACGCCGCTTCTCGATGCCGTAGTTCAGGGTCTGCCGCTCGCTTCAAGCGTTTGCGCTCAGCGTCGCGTGCCCTTCGCTGCTTTGTCTTCAGTGGACGTTGCTGTTAGTTTGTGGGGTGGTGCTGACGCTTGCTTGCGCCAACCCACTAACTGACGGGACTGTTGCTACCATCACACTTCATCGGAAGAACGGAGTGGAGTCAACAGCGGTGAACTGAACGCGCGCAGTCAGTCAGTCAGAGTCTTGAGAGCAAGGAAATCAAAGAAAGTGTTGGAACGCGCGCAGCGCGCTACCGCTGCTTATATTCACACTTGAAGGATAGGAGACTAGAGGAGGAGAATTGCGCATGCGCGCGCGGTGTGAGTAGAAGCGAACGCACGCGAAGTGCACGCAGCTGGTAGAGAGAGAGAGAGCGGAGAGAGTAACGCGCAGCTGTTGGAGAGAGGGAAGGAGGAGAGTTGCGCATGCGCAGTGTGAGTGCGGACTACGACGCCGCGGGACATAGACCCGAGCAAGAGATGCTCCGCATCTAAAAGCGGCAGAAGCAGCGAATGACATCAAAATCCACGAGTTTTAAGGGGGGATTCGCCCGCGATTTATTTCTAGCCTTTGCCTCATAGGTAAAGCAGATTTTTTCCCGATCAAACGACTTGCTCGCAGCTGCTCGTGTATGTCCGGTGCTTGGCGTGGACTCGGCCTACGGGCTGTTCGCCGCCGATCTTGGCGTGGTAGATTTTGTAGGCCCGGCAACCGCCGCTACCGGGAGGGACCAACGGTCGGCGCGGTGGGCGAGTGCGGTGCCCGGAACGCGTCTCCGACTGGTTTGTTTACCGCGCCCAAAAGGTGGTTCCTTGATTTCCGCCTGATGACGTCATAAAAGTGTCATGCTGTCGCCGGTCGCGACCCTGGCGGCGTCCCAGCAGTTGTGGTGTATGTGGCAGACGCCTGTTCTGCTGCAGGTCGCTCTTCACTTCGACAGTCCACGGAAGCTATACGCCTCGCAAGTGGGCACATTTTCGTCTCCTGCGCATGAGAAAGGAAGTAGCGGTGACGTCAGAACGCCGAGCCCTGATTGGCGGATCGCGACCCCCTATTGAGCGTCGTCTGCTCCTTTGCAACGTCGTCTGCTCGCAACGTCGTATGCGTCTGTCTTACCTGTCCTGCGATTTTCGGAAGTCTTTACAAGCGAGCTCGACTTCGCCTTTCAGAGAGGGCAGACGAAATAACTCGAGCGGTACGTTGTTTTTGTCTAACAACTAGCAGACGCGCATCAAGGAGGGAAGTCAAAGGACTCACTGGCGAGGTGTCCCGAGGCGCCGTGGTTTGTTTGCTAAGAACCGAGAGGGTGAGCGTGTTAGTGTCCGCAAGTTCCCTCACAAATAATTTTTCCCTCCTTTCGTGTGCGGCGAGACCCCTCATTCTTTAACGGACGGCGTCGGCGGGTTGGCGCAGTTAACGTCGTCTGCTTTACGTCTGCTAGTAAAAGCGATTGCTGCTTTACCTTTCCTGCGTCTGCCGGAGATTCACCGCTTTTTCACCGGCGAAAATCACCGTTGCCTCGGGAAACAAGGAGATAACAAGACGAAATTGACCTCTTAATCTAAAATTGAGGTCAGCGATCAAAATATAATACGGGAAGGGTTCACAAGGGTCTCGCGGGCATATTCCATTCAGCACGCCAGCCGGTCGTGGGCAGACGGTCGCCGAGTCGCGGAGTGCCTGCTAGGCCTAACTGCCGTGCTCGCTTGGTCGCGTTCGGTGGAATCGTGGCCGTTGGAGCTTTTCCCGGGTGTTTGTGGATCCAGCGTTCTTGTTCGTCGTGGTCTGTTTCAAATACTTTTTACTTTTTTCTTGCTGCTTGAAGTCGGGACGCGTGTGAAGCGCATGTAGAAAAATAAACGTCCGTGGGTCGTCGCGACCGCGACGCTGTCGGCCATGCTGATTTGATCGTAAGAAGTGCGTGAGATAGCTTCGGAGCTGTCGGAGTATTTCGTCGTAACCTGCGCAAAACTTTCGAAATTTCGTTTAGTGAATAAGAATTTGTTCTTAAGTCTTGTCTTACGTACATTTTTGGCATAAAATCGTTTCGGGAATCTGGCCTCTGCACTTCGGAAAGTCGCAGGAAAGGTAAGACAGACGCAGACGACGTTGCGAGCAGACGACGTTGCAAAGGAGCAGACGACGCTCAAATAGGGGGTCGCGATCAGCCAATCAGGGCTCGGCGTTCTGACGTCACCGCTCCCCCTGCGCAAGAAGCAGACGAACTTGCCCTCCGCATACGGCAGGAAACAGTTGGGACGCCTGGGACGCCGTGACGACAGCGACACTCGCGTTCGCTCGTGCTTTTCGCCAGCATTTCTGCGGCCAACCGCCAGGATCGTGACAGGCTACAGAATGACACTCCGGCTTCTTTGACGTCATTTGTACTTCGCAGCATAGGGCGCTAAACACACCAATCGGAGACGCGATCCAGGCACCATAGGCACGAGCTATAGTCAAAGAACTGGCTCTGATTTTCGGCTGGCTCCGAAGTTGGAACCACGTTCGAAATATTCAAACGTATTTTGTGAACCCCCTTTTCGCTGATGACGTGCGTTGGTAGTGCCATAGCCTCCTCTATACTCACGAAGCCTGGCAGTTCGATGACGGAGCCATAGAGTGCCCGGTCGCAAATTTGGAGCGCGAGGATATGGTAGCACAGAGCATTTCTCGGGAGCCTGTAGTCAGCGCACAGCTTTTGCGGTGGCGAGGACCCGAGACATTGTTTTCAAGCCCAGCGAGAAAAAAAGCGGTAGCCCGAGAAACGCGAGAAGCACGAGCGAACATTTCATCGTTCGGGACAAGTGTATTTCGGCGTCTCGCCGCAGCGGGGCACCCGTTACATGACGCTTGTCTTCCGCTGTACCTTTTCACATTCGGCGGCCGCGTCACGCGACGATCTGCCAGGCTTTGCCAGTATCAACGTTACTGGAGCAAGCTCAGTTTCACAGCTCCGCCTGCGACTTGGGCTCAGTGACGGTCACGAGATCTAACAGCGCTGTAGTCGAGTTTTGCTTCCGGATTGTCTAGCCCGCCAAGCTTGAATAGCAATACTTGAGCTTGGGCGAGTTGTTGGTTCACACTAACACTGCACAGCGACGAAAAGGCAAACAGCGCATAGTAAACGGGGACTAAAGGAAGTGCAAATAGGACAAGCGCTGACTCTCAAGTGAACTTTAATCACATGAAAACAAAACAAAGAAAACAGCAACCCCGCTTACGTCACATGATACATTAACCATGTGTCCAAAAGAACAATCTTTTTCATGTGACGTGGGCGGGGTTGCTGTTTTCTTTGTTTTGTTTTCATGGGATTAAAGTTCGGTTGAGAGTCAGCGCTTATCTTGTTCGCACTTCCTTTAGTACCCGTTTACTGTGCGCTGTTTGCCTTTTCGTCAGTATGAACCAACTGACCCATATTTCCACCCTTATTCACTTCACAACGCAAGGAAACAGACGCACGAAAAATAAATTTCAAACACTCAAAGAAAGAACACTCACAATGCGCTGACTCTGATCTCTGTGGTGTATTACACTTCATCTTCATCATGTTTTGTTTGGTATTATACACATAAAAGTAAAAAAAAAAAGGAAGAAGAGAAAAAAGAAAAGGAAGCTTTCAACGCAGTGGTAGCAGACAACGCGCGAGACAGGGAAGCAAGATCCAAAAAGTAAGGGCGCAAACGAGCTGGTGTACATTGCACACGCTGTTTTTTTTTTTTTTTTAAATTCATAACATTGGCCTAAAGTACCAAACTGCCTTGATACTTTTACTGAAATATATGCACAGTGATCACCTAAATATAGGCCGTAGAAAATGCACGGCCGCCGTTTCTGCTTATTTTTAATATATTTCCACCTCCGACTTGAGCTCGGAAAAACACAGGCATAAAACTTCTTGCGAAACTATGTTAACGTGCCCAATTTTAGGTATGTATGTCTGGAATTCGAATTTTACAAGTCGTGCCAAAAGTTTAGTCCTCACGGCCGCACCCTGTACATGCCCGTGCAAGACACTTAATGGCAGCTTAAGTCCAGACGTAGCCGACGGTATACCCTTTACCGCGTCTGGTTCCATTAGCTCACTTACGACCTAATGGAACCTATGAAACAGCATCAAAAGTGCAAGTCACTGTTACTACCTTGTACATGATTGGTCCAGCGATGAGGGAACAAGTACACAGACGTGACGAACACCACGATGGTGCGCTTTTGGCGCTGTCCGATTGTTTCCATCAACTCGTAGCGTCGGGTACGTATGGACTTAAAGTGGAACGAAGTGCTGTCGCGACTGGTTATAACAATGTCGGTTATAACGAAATAGCGGATATATCGAAGTGATTTCCGATTCCCGTTGACTTTGTAATAACCGGTCTCGACAGCATAGATTTTCTACTTGATCACAGTGACATCGAGCGCAAGCACCACTGATCTCTATGTCTATTTGCTGGAACACGTTTTACCAGCTCCGCCTATGGACGGGAATGCGGCCACGGTCGGCCATCTTTTTGGTAGAGTTATATTATCTCTAGCCATCATAGCAATATGGCGGACAGCGCAATGGCGGCAGGCTGCCATAAAATAGCCGTGGATCTAGTACCCTGTACCGTGGGTGATATTTCGTGCTTGATTGAAGTTGTTCGACGAAGCATATTCTTGAAACCCGACGTGAACGGTCGCATCATCTTTGAGGACCTGGCGAATGTTCTACGGAAGCGCAGCGCCGGGGGAAAGCAGCGCAGCTCGCATCGAAAGCAGACTTCGTACCGGCGTCTGCTTTCGATGCTTCTTTCGATGCGACTTTCGATGCGTGCTGTGCTGTTTTTTCCCGGTGCTGCGATTTCGTGAAATTTTCACCGGGTCCTCAAAGATGGGGCTACCGTTCACGCCGGGTTTCAAAAACATGTTTCGTCAAGCAATTTCAATCAAGCACGAAATATCACCCACCCTGTTTTGACGGCGGCCTGCCACCACACCTGCCAAAACGCTGTCTGCCATGGAGGATGATACTAGCTGCAGGAGCTGTACCTTATCTAGAGGTAATATAACTCTACCAAAAAGATGGCCGTCAGTGGCCGCATTCGCGGAGCGGGCAAACGCGATCCAGCAATTGTCATAGAGATCAGTGGCAGACACAGACAAGGCACAAGTGCCGAGTGTTCGAATAGGCCTCGTGTCCAATCAGTCGAAGGACGCGCGGCTTCGGATTCGGGACCAACTGCCGAGCTGGCGCCATCGGAGCGTGATGATGTCACGTGGAGGTTTCGGTCTCGAGCAGTTGCGTTTTATGTCTCGATTAAAAATATATGTGCCGCTGTAGCAAAATATTGATAGGGTAGTCTTCTGAAACCATAATAAATCGCCATGGCTAAAAATATTTAAAAAAAAGTTTTGAGAGGTGCAGTGTCCCTTTAAGAATCAATCGCGGGTAGCGAGTGAAGCAATAATGAGCGGGCAGATATACTCCTTTTTTTTTTTTTACTTTAAGGCCGACCGTAGCCGACGCGAAGATCTAATGAGACCGATCAAGCAGAGTCAAAGGCGCAAGTAACCGGGCCTCTCCTTTTTTTAATCGTTCGCTCATCGATGATAGAACACACGCAAAAATATGACGAACACTATGACGGTGCACTTTTGACACTGTCCGATTGATCACATAAAAGCGTAGCATCGCTTGCGTCTGGACTTGGGTGAAGCGAAATATGCTATAATTTCGCGTCAGCTCGACTCGGCAGACGTCAAAGGAGCCCGGACCCTGCGCGCAGCAATGTAATCGGTGCTTTCGGTTACACCGCGCTTAGCAGTAGTAATGTTAAGCAAGGAGACATAAACTGGTTTATTCAGGAATGCCGGGCACGGGCTCCGTTTATTTAACACCAACAAAATGACGTCAGGCGAGACTCAAGAGTAAGCTTTGGGACTGACTCGTCTGCAAGCTTTAAATCTTGAATGCAATTTCGTAATCCGATTTTTGGCGCTTTTAACAGATCTTAACGCTCGGTAATGCTTGCTGCTGACTAACGAATGTAAGTTTTTCTTTTGTTGTAGGGTTACACGTTTAAGAAGCACTGTGGACACCGCGAGGAAATTCAATGGTGGAAATGTTCATCGTCACTTCCTGAGACATCGGTGACCTAACTACGTGCAAACTCGCAATTATAAAATCGCCGATTAAATAAAGAATGAAACGTCAAGCACTCAGTCCGTTCAGTTGCTATATGCTACGCTCAATCCCAAGTCATGGTATTTCGACGCGGCGAGTCTACTCTTGGCATTGCGTACACGCTCTATCCGATGATGCAGAGCGGCATCGACTATGATTGTATCATCTGTGGGCTACAACGAGCTGAGAGTGACAGAGCCTACGGTGCATAAAAAACAATTTATGGTAGCTGTAAAAAAAGAATAATTGTCCTCTGCAAGACAGACGCACATGCAAAAACACAAATAACTCCGGAAGTTCACCGATGCGCAAGTTCACATTCACGCACTTAGATATAAATATACAACACAGAACTTGAGCTCTTCTTCCGCTGGAAGGGAAGTCAGGGAGGGAGGCCGGATTCTTCGCTTCGACGGTCGCGCAGACTGGGAGCCAGAATTCGCTACACAAAGCGTGACATGGTTCACGCGCCGACCACACCGCCATCGTTGAAGACGTGTTCGACGGGCGTCTTGACTAGGAGCTAACGCCCCAAGATGCTGCATCCGCGCAGCCCGTCTCTTGCGAGTACGCTGCCTGGTACGCGTCTTCGCCTGCTGTCTTATCCAGTGCCTTGTCCCGCTCATGCATCGAACGTTTTCCCGAAGTGGCAACAAATGACGTCAGAGGAGCCGGTGTATCGTGCTGCCGGATGTCGCGATCATGGCGGTTGGTCGTAGAGATGCTGTTGAAAAAGACGAGCGGACACAAGTGTCTCGCATCTGCTTTGGTTTCCGTCGAACGGTTCGCTACAGAGCAACCTACAGGCACCTGGCGTGTTCGCCTCCGAGCTGCTGCGCCACCGCCACGATGGCCACAGGCAACAGCGAGACACTTCTTTGACGTCATCAGACGGAGATCAAGAACCACTTTTGAGAACGCTACGCTCGATGTACACCAGCTGGACACGCACTCCAGACACCAGAGTCGCGAGACTTGCGGCTACAAGTGCACCGTCGCTGCGGTCATCTTTGCGGCCACGTCACCGTTCCTCGTCGTCATGTCCAGTATGGCATTCGACGAGCTTTCGCACGCTTTCTTAGCCCCGTCGCAGCGAGCGGCAGACGTCGATGTCTTCCGCTGCCGTAGGCTGCAGCCCAGAAGCTTCTCGAGGGAGTCCTTGGCGATCGAGCGAAACGGAGCCTCGAAGCACAAGTAGAACGGCACGGCCATTCCGATGTTAAAGGCCATGTTGCCCAAATAGAGGTAAATCTGCAAACATCGGATAAAGATTTACACGCAAGATAATTCGTATGCCTCGAAGGCCCGGAGCCCTCGCCTTTTCCGGCAGCACAAAGCAGGGAGTTTCTGAATGGGGGCCTCAAAGCTTTGGGTCTCCCCAACATTTTGGGGCGTCACACCCTGCATATGCAAGGGCTCTGCGCATGCGCAGTGCATCGCCCCGAGTTGTTTGGGGGAGCCAAAACGTGGGGCCGGCCTATTCTAAAACACTCTGATATCTAGCGAGAGAGGATCGGTGTGCGAGTATGTGAACGCGCGGCAGTTCAGAGCACAAGGAGCGAACACTCACGCCGCTGAGCCTGGGGTCAGACTTGCACGTAACGCGTTACAAGTAATGAACTACTTGTAATGAATAAAATTTTACTGTGATTTTATAACGCTTCAATTACTTCCTATAATGAGCAACGATCTTTGTAATTGAATTACTTTTTTGCTGTAATCGATTAAAAAATTACGCATACATGCTTTCTCAATCTCTCTTCTTTTTTTTTTGGGGGGGGGGGGGGGGGGGGGGGGTTAGATGTGCTGGAGTCACTCACGTCTGGGCAACAGTTAATTCTTTCTTTTCTCTTTTCCAAACCACTAAGCAAGGAACCTCGAGCATTAGTAGGCCACTCACTATGCTTCGTTTCATGGGTACATTTTTTTTAATACACCGGAGACTACGTTCGGATATGAAAAATAATTTTATCCAGCCTTTTGTGAGTAATGCATTTAAACAGCGCTCTTTTTATTTTATTTTGTTTTTCACGAGAGGGGTTGGGTGTGTTGGCGTCACTCACTCAGCTCGCAGAAGGATTATGCTACCGTAATAAAAAAAGTTGAATGAAAAGTAACGTGGGAAGTAATTGATTACATTAGTGTAATTTTTTATTACCTTTTTTAGGCTCTAATTGTAATTGTAATCGGTTACTTTTTGCAGTGAGGTAATTGTAATCGGTTACTTTTTGCAGTGAGGTAATTGTAATCGGTTACATTTTTTCAGTAACTTGTACAAGTCTGCCTGGGGTAACCAGGGGTTCAATCCCGACCCTGACCGTTTCGATCTTGGTGGGCACTGTACTGGCGTCCGGTCGTGTATCACAGCCGCGTGATGGACGTTAAAGATCCCAGGCTAGCGGTCTACTGCACCGGCTTCTCATCTACAGTGCAGACACAAGACGCCCCTTGCAGTTGACCTACTAAACGAAAGGGGGAGGAGGCCCTACGACGGCCACGTTGATCGTGAATATGTATGCGGCATAAGCAGAATTAGTTATAGGGCTGTTTACATGAATAAATGTGACGTCACAAAAAAGAAAACACCACGAAATACCGTAACCAGGCTACCATTGCACTATAAATAATTAAATCAATCCTCAATAATAAGTAAAATAATAATAGTTAAGATTAGAAACAAATAATAATAATATACTATAAATACTACAACTACTACAATTAATAATAATAATATAATAATAATTTTAATAAAAATTTAATAATGTAGTGGTTTAAACGGCGTGCAAGTTTGTCCCGCCATCACGCCATCCCTGGGCGTTCTCTATGTTGTTCTTTGAGTGGCGTTCTCCTTGCATTCGGAACGTTTTTTCACCGTTTACCAGGTCACACTACGAGTAGCTAAACATAAAAACAAATAATAATAATTTTTTTTCGTTTAGAAACTTGGTGTTAAATGTGTTTTATATTAGGAGGATATTTCACTATTAGTTGAGTCAGTGCCTTTTATAACATAATATTGAGTTTATAGTGAAAGAATATTTAATTCTGGTCTTTTTGACATATTATTTTAGTTAGCAGTTGGTAATAGTTCAAGTCTCTGCTAGGCATTGTCAAAGAGACAGAGTCCGTCATTTCTTCGAAACACACTATGAAACATAGTAAGCGCCCAATTTTCGTCAAACGCAGCCAAAATATATCTGAGAGTGCTTCAAGAAGTCATTTTGCGTTAGAAAATAGAAGATGAAAAAACACGATGAGTTCAAACAAAGTAAGACCCAACAGGGGAAAGAAACGTACTGTACCTCCACGTCCCCTAATGCGTACTCAATAACTTGAGTACTAAAATTGTGCCGAAAGTGAAATGATTGTTTCTTAATTTAAGAACTATTTCCCACAATATACACGTTTTAGGGAAAAAAAAATAAAACTTTCATCCCAAATTCTCGCTTCAACAGATATCAAATTTGACATGCCTGTGTTGAGCCATGCACGCCACGAGTTCCGCTTCAACATATGCTACGCTTTTTTCTGTTTTCCTATTCGCTATAAAAGTGCTCAACGCCGATAGCAGCTAAACCTCTTGACTCTAATGAATGATAGAAACTCCAGCCTCGAGCTTAGTACCATGGTCAGGTGACTGCCGTAGATCCTCTCCCGAATGGTCCAAAACTGGAAGAAGAGGACGATCGGGTGGATGAGGTAGACAGCGTACGTGAGCCGACTCAGCGGCACCCACACCCGCCACGACAGGGTCCGGTTCAGGAGACCTGCGCCGTTGCAGATGGCCGACATGGTCGTTACAGTCTTGCCTCCGTAGGGTCTTAAGACCCATACACACATTTCCGTTTGAGCGCGATGCGTTCACTAGCGGCAGGTGGCTCCAAAACTTTGCGGAGTGCGTTTGCGCAAAGCTGGCACACACTGTTGCGTTGAAGCGCAGACTACCGCTCGCAAGAGCCAATAAGTAGGCGCTATCATCACTTGCGGCTGACCAAAATAAGTGAAATCTGCAGCAAGGTGGCAGCGCCCGATGGCAGCGTCGACGTGGCCGGTCTTTTGGGGGCGTTTCGACTGGTTTCCGCGAACTTTCTCCAACTTGCACTATCGCAGCCTCGAAATAACAATCTGGCGTAGTTCCCCGCGCTCTCTAAGGGCCCGTTTACACACTGACGACCGACCACGACTGACTGAGAGAAGACCGGTTTTTAAGCTGTCCTTAGAAGCTTAAAAACCTGTCTTGTCTCAGTCGGTTGTAGTCAAACGCAAGTGTTTCAACGGGTAAAAGCAAGATCCGTTTCCGAAAGGCACGTTCACACACATGCGTTTGACTACAACCGACGTCAGCACGACCGGTTCTTAGGCCTGTTGTGACGGCTTAGGATTGGCTTCGCTGCTGCGGAGCCAATCCTAATTTTGTTATCGACACACCGACGAAAGAAGCGCACATCGCACCACCATCACATGCATGCGTCGATGCAAAAAGGCATTGAAAAATAAATTTTTTTGCCTTTAAACACGGTAGAACGACGATTCAGTCGCAAGAGATCCGTGGAGATATGCATGATTGATAAGCGCATCGCATGCACAGCGCCAAAGTCGTTTATATTGGCGTAGAACGCTCTCAGTACAATTATGCTTCATGAAGATTTTGGCGCGACGGGTTCAGAACGACTCTTCCAAAGCTTCGGAGATTTTGAATGAACCGAAATGGCGATTGCCATGTCAACTGACACCGACCAGCCAATCACCTTGCGAGGTTTGCAGGCGGGGAAGGTAATGGCGCTACTTTACCAGTGTCTGACTTTATTCCTAGTTAGTTCCATTGCCTCTAGCGCGAGCATCTATAGAGGGTATTCACTGGGGGCCATATTTGAGGGCATTGTTTAGAGTGCATGCTCAGAACGTGCTCAAATTAATAGGCTGCAAAGACCGGCAATCTTAATGGTGCGGAATGCACGTAAAGGGGGTATTCACACGAGAGAGAAATCCCGGGGATTTCTCCCCGGCACGCGCGCATCACGAGATGAAAACGCGAGGCTTTTGCACATCGCAAAGCCTGACGTTTTCGTCGTGGCATGCGCGTGCCGGGGAGAAATCCCCGGGATTTCTCCCTCGTGTGAATACCCCGAATGGGGAAGCTCGCAGTCGGCATGCGCTCTGCAGCCGCGCACACAGATATGGCCGCCAGTTTATACTCCTTATAGCTTCGATAACGCTCCAGCGTCTCGTGAGCCTTGAGCGTTCATGGGCAACCAGTACACGGCCATAACCTCCTATATACCGAGAAAGCCTGGCAGATGCATGGCCACGAGAAGCGGCCGCCGAAATGGAAAATTTGGAGCGGCAGACAACGGATGAGAGGAGAGCCACGTGACTGGCTCCCCGCTGCGGCGAGACGCCGAAACACACTTCTCCCGAGCGAACAAGTGTGTTTCGGGTCCTCGTCGCTGCAAAGGCTGTGCGCTGACGTCCAGGTTCCCCGAGAAATGGCTTTTTGATTCTTTGTGCTACCAGATCCTCGCGCTCCAAATCTGCGACCGGGCACTCTATGGCTCCGTCACTGAATTGCCAGGCTTTGAGAGTATAGAGGAGGCTATGACGCGGCAGAAGACAACGAGCGCGTACTGCAGGCATGCCCAAAATACGCTCTTCTCATCTTGTCATTTCGTGTTTTAGAAAGTTACTCTGACATAATACCGGGGTTTTCGGTCAATTTCGAGGCAGATTAGATACCGCAAGAAATGAAAAGAGACCGACGGAGTGTCCCTTTAACACGGCCCCCTCCAAGACCGACCTGGCCACCAGAGGAAGGGTGGGACTGGGCGAGTTTCTCACCGCCGCGGTTGGAGTCGCTGGCGTAGACGAGCCAGGCCATGCCCAGGGCCCAGGCGGAGCGGTGGAGGGACGAGTACAGCAGCGTCTCCAGATCGCTGGCCTCGATGTTGCGGTTCCACCGCCACGTGCCCAGCAGCGAGGACCCCATGAGCAACAGCGAGGAGCCCCACAGCAGGGCCTGCGAGACCTGCCAAGAACGGACGAGCGTCAGTCTTCGCTCTTGTGGCGTTCACTGCAGCAGTGGCGACGAGAAGGGCCCGCGAATACGTTTACTGTATTTCCTGGACTGTCTAGCCATCATGTTTGAAAGTTCTGCGCTGTGTGAACTGTTTAAACTATACGACAATTTGTTATTCAAAATCGTATATTATTTGGGTTCGAGTCGAATAGCGCTTGCGTCATTCGTAGCTTTTCTAGTTTAGAGATAAGCCACGATATACCGGCTCTTTTTATGGAGAGGAAGGTAAAAACTGGACTCTGTTATTTGATTCCAACTGCTAGTCGCCCACCCGTACTTATTATCGGCGCGGTTGTTTCCATGCGGTTGTCGGAACCATTGTGTTTCGCGCTGGGAATTAGTCAGTAAGAAAAAATGAGAATGTCTGTGTGTTACTTCGCCCTCTGTGCCCCTGGGAATGACGCGTTTGGTAGTTGCAACCAAGCGGATAATATATGTGAAGAGTTATCTTGGTAGCACGAACACCAATTGCTTGCGACTTTCAAATAATTGCTACATGCAAATAAGTGACTTTGGAGTCTTCCATTATCCACTGTCGCCTCCGAAATGGGAAAAAAATTCAAGCTCATTTTTGTTTACTTAAAGACAATAATTATACAAATGAGAAGAAACGTGACAAGACTAATTTCAATTTGCATTGTTCTATTAATTAGCATAGAGTGCTGCTTCCGGGGGAACTAACAACGTATCATATTTAAAAAGGAGTAATATGGATGAAGAAAGTACCTAGTGGGGACTATGCACCGAACACGATTCTATAGTTCCGAAAATAGGATAAGTAAGATTCCTGCTAAGGATGGCTGTTGCAAAAAATTGTGTGCAGTTGCAATCTCTCTGAAAAATTCATGCTAGCCAGTATAGGACATGTTTATAAAAGAATATCCTAATGAAGTAAGGATCGTGCAGTCGTAGTACTTGGCGGTTCAATTAGTAGTTCAAAACGAAGCCCCGAGTGAAGTGGCTACCTCACTGAGACGTTGTCTGCATTGGGAGCATTTCGAGTGAAAGCGTCGTTGACCTCGACATTGTGAATTGAATATTTATGACATCAGGTTTCATATGGACGAGCCAGCGTGCATTCCCGAAAGCGTACCTCGCGAAGACGACGCAACAAGTTTAAGAATTCCAGTGTAGTAGTCAAATGATACTTATAGAACTTTTCTTTTAGGGTGGATTTACTTCTAGCTGCAGGCATCAATCATAGGTGAACAAAATTTTCAGTTGTACAGTAGACCCTCTTCAAAAGTTCGTGCGCCCAAGTAGCTGATGCGTCTGAGGTATTCATATTTTGGGCATGCACTTTGAGCATGCGTTAGTTACGATTACTGAGTCAGCGCTGGGCGTGAACACGGATCCAACCGCACGCTTCGCGCAGTAAGCGATACACAAAATATGGCGCCCGCCAGTGTTGCTAGATGGACTTTTGGAGAGGATATATCTGCCGCCAGACATATAGGACTTTGTAAGAGAGAATCACGCTTATCACCTTGGAGAACCTCCTGCGGGGGTACTTGAGGAGCACGAAGGAGGTGCAGATTCCGATGGTGAAAGGTCCGGCGTGCGTGTAGGGACGCATCACAACCTCTTGCAGGAGCATTCTCACCCGGCTGAAAAGTGATAAAAATTGCACGAAGGAACTAAGCTGCTTTCGCTTTTTTGCTTCGCACAATTTTTTTTTTTTTTTAAAGAAGTGAAAGTATATACGCAGTAACAAGCGTCTGAGAGAACGGTGAACCCAATCTTTTTTTCACAGCAAAATGATACTAAGGCGCATTGTCGAATGGTTCCTTTCCGTCCAAATGTAGCGCTAGCAGTCGGGAGCAAACGGCAAAGTTTCTGAGCTTGACGTTATTTGATTCAAAAGTTACAAGAAATTTTTCGAAAATTTCGAAAAAAATACTGGAGCCCATTTCTGGTAGCAGACGTTTCGTGAAAGGAGAAACCCGAGACGTGTCCGTTTCGGTTGACCTAGAGCCACTAAATGAGGTTACAGTGCTAATCACACTTATCCATAACGCGTGAGCGTGCGGCTTTCTCCGGGGAGCGCTAGACTGGTGGCAGTCTCGCGGAAACTAAAGTAGTCGCGTGGCGCAACATGGAACGGCCCGCTCGAGGGGTGTTCTGCCCACTTTATCAGCATGATAAGCGATAAAAGTAAAGTACTTTATGATATATTTTTGTTTTTTGATGACTACATCGTTGATACGCCTTCATGCTTTAGTTTGTTTATTGTTCGAGCAATGATGTTCGTAAAAACCGTGCGAGCAGCCTTCCGCGTTCGCCGCCAGCTGATAGAGTGGGCAGGACACCCCTCGAGTGGGCCGTTCCATGTTGCGCCACGTGACTAGCTTGGTTTCCGCGAATGCCACCAGACCAGCGCTCCCCGGAGAAAGCCGCACGCTCGCGCGTTATAGACAAGTGTGATTAGCACTGTACGCTTAGAGTATCGGCACTTCGTTCAGCGATCTGCTAGTGTGCGCCGCCATCTTGGTGCTTAGTGCAGAGCAGACGCAACTGTCGATCGTCACAATTCATGGATGAGACTTCCTCAGCTTTAGATTCGGTGTTAGAAAGCTCAGGTGATGTTGCTTTGTTCTTTCGCGAGCTGTTTTAACATTTCTGAAGGACGGCAAAGCTTTTCCTGCGATTTCAGATACAGCTTCAGTTACCTGGCGACCATGATTTTAATAACCAAAATGGCTGATGTGTCGTCACCCTGAAGCGTAGCCTATTTAGTGCCTCTAAGTTGGCCTTTTATGAAACACTGACTGTAAGGTGTGTATACGTGCTCTCTTGTCACCCGGTTCCTCGCTCGTCTGCCTCCTCCTCTTCTAATCACGGTATCTCTAAAAGCTCGGTTACGTTCCAACGTCGAGCGTAGCAAGCGCAGCGTAGCGCACCGTGGCGCAGCGGGCACCCCTACTGATTGGTCGCGGATGTCCCGTTCCTGCTTGCCGGACAATGAAATGCGCACGTTCTACGCTACGCTGCGTTCGCTGCGCTCGACGTCGGAGTCTGGCAGATCCTTTAATCTACAGCAGACACCGTTCGTCTTCATGGGCTCGTGTACTTCGCGGGCCGCCATTTTCTCACTTGAGTAATTGGCGACACACGAAGTATTCCGAGTGTAGAGATAGTTACGGATGGTTACGATTAAAAAATACGCTTTTCTGAACTTTAGATAGCTGTTTTCAAAAACCGCGGGCGATATGGGTTTGCTCCAGAATTTTTCCCGTGACTTGAAAAATGTAATGGATTGCATAGACAAATTACCGTGCCTCAAATGCAATGAATTACCGTTACAGATTACTTTTGCTGAAGAGTAACGGATTACTTTCCTCGCTGCGTTAGATATTTCTTTCACGTTACTTTTCCCGTACCCTTATCAAGAAAACAATAGAAACAACTTGATGTTTTCGAAAATGTTCCAAGACAACTTTTCATTTCTCATACGCAGGAGAAGAAATACAGGATGAAAGGCGATGGAAAGAAGCAGAGCCTACTCTCCGTTGTCTCCTTGCTTTTTGTTTTTTGCATATCTGCATATGCCTTGCAAGTTTTTCTAGTGTTTCTAAATTCCGTCTCAATAAAACCGTGCAGTAAAGCCCAAACTACAGGCTAAAGAGCGTATCCCAACCTGTTAAAAAAAAAAAAAAAACAGGAAAAGGAGGAACAGGCGAGAAAGGCTGGGAATCCCAGACTCTCTTTCCTTTTCCTCCTTTCCCTCCCCTTGAAAAGGTTGGGACACGCTTTCTCCGCTGTGGCTTTGGCTGTATTGCACGGTTTTAGTGACATAATATCGTGTTTTTTTTTTTTTTTTTTGGGGGGGGGGGGGTATTCTTTACTTCGAGATGTTTTCTATTTGGTTGAACTTGCTATCTTAATGCTGCTGAATTGCCTCCTAATATTGCTTAAGTTTCTGTATTATGTTAATTGTTTTAAAAGTATCGAGTAATTAAAGTGATTCGTTACCAATATTTGTAACAAAATTACATTACGAATTAGTGCCGCACAAAGTAACGCAGCACTTACAAAATTACTTTAAAAAGTAACGGATTACTTCCCAAGTCTAGTTTGCTCCTTTGTGGGCTGTTTTTACATTCTGAAGGATAGAGACGTTTTTCTTGTGATTTTATATTGTCACGGGTGGTGACCAATAAACAATAAACAATAAATAAACAGAAAGAAATAAACGTTTAATGTGGCGAACTTGTGCCAAAAATAAAAGGGTACAAAAGATATTAACGGAGCGTCGCAGGCGTCGAAGTCGGCGTAGCAGCAGAGTCGAACGCTAGGCGAAAACTGACTGCAGATCAGCGCGCGGAGTCCCTCATGTACGCGCGTTGGGTTCTGGAACAATCGGCCTAGATTGTTCGGCGACTGGAACATTCAGAACTCGATCTGACGAGAATGTTCTCGAACTCACGAGAACGCAATGAAAGAACAAATAAAAGAGCATTCCACTGACTGGAATCGAACCCAGACTTTCTGCACGACAGTCAAGCACGGTCACCACTCGGCCACGCGCGCGGTCGCTCGCTGACGAGCGTGGCATTACTCCCCCCTTTAAAAAGGCATCGTCTCGATGCCACGTAAAAGGCAACAAAACAGAGCGGAACAAGCAAAAAAATGGGAACATACGGAGGCTCGCGAAACACAATCCTATCAAGCGGTGGACAAGATCACAGTTCGCAGTCTTATCGCGCGTAGTAGGGCTTGAGGCGCACGACGTGGACGACTTCCGGTCGTGGAGCGCGGCGTGATGAAGTCCGTGTTCCGTCGGGCATCACCTCGTAGTTCAGATCCCCGAGTCGACGAAGTACTTTGTAGGGTCCGAAGTAGCGCTTTAGGAGTTTCTCACTGAGACCACGGCGGCGGATCGGGGTCCACACCCACACCCTGTCTCCGGGCTGGAAGTGGACGTCCCGACGACGAATTTTGTAGCGGCCAGTGTCGACACGTTGTTGGGCTTGAATACGGTGTCTGGCGAGCTGGCGGACTTCTTCTGCCCGTTGGGCAACCACCTGGGCGTCGTCGCTTCCGTCGAGAGCCGGTTCGTGGGGTAACATCGCGTCCAGCATTGTCGTTACTTTACGACCATGAACCAGTTGGAAGGGTGTCACCCCGGTGGTCTCTTGCACGGCCGTGTTGTAGGCAAATGTGGCATACGGCAACACCTCGTCCCATGTCTTGTGCTCCACGTCGACGTACATGGAGATCATGTCGGCGATGGTCTTGTTGAGTCTCTCCGTCAGCCCGTGGGTCTGCGGGTGGTACGCCGTTGTGCGCCGATGGCTGGTGTGGCTGAGACGAAGGATTTCTTGCGTCAGCTGGGCCATGAACGATGATCCACGGTCTGAGATCAAGACTTCGGGAGCGCCGTGCCGGAGGACGATGGATTCGATAAAGAACTTGGCGACTTCCACAGCAGTCCCTACAGGAAGGGCTTTCGTTTCGGCGTACCGTGTGAGATAATCTGTGGCGACAATAATCCATCTGTTTCCTCGCGTCGATAGTGGTAAAGGACCAAGTAGATCCACTCCGATCTGCTGGAACGGTACGGTCGGGGGAGCGATCGGATGGAGGGGACCTGCCGGCTTCGTCGGCGGTTTCTTGCGTCGCTGGCACTCGTGGCAGGACCGTGTGTAGAAGTGAACGGTCTTCGGCAGCTTGGGCCAGTAATACCTTTCACGAATTCGGGCCAGCGTACGGCTGTAACCAAGGTGTCCGGACGTCGGGTCGTCGTGACAGGCTTGGAAGATCTCCGCTCTAAGGTCGGTGGGGATTACCAGCAGCCATGGTGTGCTGTTGTCTCCGAAGTTCTCCTTGTAAAGTACACCTTGTCGGAGGACGAAAGTCGGCAGGGCTCTCGAGAAGACACGGGGGACAGTACCCCCTCGTCCTTCGAGGTGCTCGATTAGCGCGCGCAACTCAGGATCGTCTCTTTGACGTCTTGCCATGTCGTCGGTATTCACTGCGCCTAGGAAGCACTCGTCGTCATCGTCGTCGCTGCTGCCGGAAGGCGTTTCGATGGGGGCTCTGGACAGGCAGTCGGCGTCGCTGTGCTTACGGCCTGACTTGTAGACCACCGTCATGTCGAACTCCTGTAGTCGGAGACTCCATCAAGCGAGGCGTCCTGACGGGTCCTTGAGGTTGGCAAGCCAGCAGAGCGAGTGGTGGTCCGTGACTACACGGAACGGGCTCCCGTACAAATACGGACGAAACTTCATGATTGCCCAGACGACAGCAAGGCATTCTTTCTCAGTCGTGGAGTAATTTTTCTCCGCCTTGGACAGTGTCCGACTTGCGTAGGCGATAACTCTCTCGGTGCCGTCTTGCACTTGAACCAGTACCGCGCCAAGTCCAGCGTTACTTGCGTCCGTGTGAATTTCGGTTTCCGCATCTTGATCGAAATGTCCTAGAACAGGAGGAGTCTGCAGTCGTCGCTTCAGTTCGTCAAATGCCTGCTGCTGCTTCTCGGCCCATTCGAACTTCTCGGCGTCCTTTGTGAGGTTTGTGAGTGGTGCGGAAATCCTTGCAAAATCCCGGATGAAGCGCCGATAGTAGGCACATAGTCCAAGAAACCTTCGCACGGCCTTCTTGTCTGTCGGTGCTGGAAATGCTGCGACGGCGCGAGTCTTCTCTGGGTCGGGGCGAACGCCTTCGTTACTAACCACGTGACCGAGGAATTTCAGTTCGTCATAGGCGAACCGACACTTTGACGGCTTCAGGGTGAGTCCGGCGGTCCGTATGGCTTGGAGAACTGCTCGGAGTCGTCGCAAGTGCTCGTCGAAGTCGCTGGAAAACACTACGACGTCATCGAGGTAGACGAGACAGCTCTGCCACTTCAGTCCTGCCAGTACGGTGTCTATGACACGCTGGAAAGTTGCTGGAGCCGTGCACAGTCCGAAGGGCATCACCTTGAACTCGTACAGCCCATCTGGCGTGACGAAAGCTGTTTTCTCTCGGTCCCGTTCGTCGACTTCGATCTGCCAGTAGCCACTCTTCAGGTCCATGGATGAAAAGTATCGGGAGTGGCGCAGCCGGTCTAACGTGTCGTCGATACGGGGGAGTGGATAGACGTCTTTCTTCGTCACTGCGTTCAGCTGCCGGTAGTCCACGCAGAACCTAAGCGTTCCGTCCTTCTTCTTAACCAGTACAACTGGAGAGGCCCACGGACTACTTGAGGGTTGGATTATGTCGTCATTCAGCATCTCTTGCACTTGCTCCTGGATCACCTCCCTTTCTTTAACGGAGACTCTGTACGGCGATCGATGCACAGGGCGCGCGTCGTCCTCGGTAACGATGCGGTGTTTCGCAATGGTGGTTTGGCGCACCCTCGACGACGTCGCGAAGCAGTCACTGTATTCGGCGAGAAGGTCACTTAGCTGCCGTCGTTTCGGGCCTGGAAGCTTGCGGTCAATGTCGAGCTGCGTTGGCGCCGTAATGTGTTGCTGAGGTGGGAATGATTCTTCAGCAATCGCGGCGATTTCGGCGGAGTTCCAAATTTCCTCGACGTGGCTTACAGCGGCACCTTTCGTGAGGTGTTGCGCTTCTTGTCGAAAGTTTGTCACGAAGACCACGGTGCGCCCATCCTGAAGTTCAGCCACTCCTCTTGCGACGCCTATTCCTCTTTCTAGGAGTAATTGAAGGTTGCCTTCAAGAACAACCTCGCCGCAGGTAGCTACATCGGGCACTACGGGTACGACAACACTTGATCGCGGCGGCAGGTTCACGTGGTCGGCAGCGACTCGAACGGCGGCTGACGCTGTTTGAGGTTTCTCTGAAGACGGAACGGGCTTGCGCAGCGTCAATCTGTTCTCACCAAGGTCGATGACGGCGCCGTATTCACACAGAAAGTCCATGCCGAGAATAACGTCTCTGGAACAGTCTTGTAGAATGATGAACTTCACAGGGCACGTTTCACCGCGGATCTTGACGCGAGCAGTGCATCTCCCGATGGGTGTGATTAGGTGCCCTCCGGTGATTCGTATTTGAGGTCCATCCCACGGCGTCGTGACTTTTCGAAGGCGGCGGGAGAGCCTCCCACTCAAGACTGAGTAGTCTGCTCCGGTGTCCACGAGTGCAGATGCGTCGTGGCCATCGATGACGACGTTTAGGTTATTGGAAACCACTGCAGCGGCGTCGTTTTGGTCTCTGGTAGCGCTCGAGTGGGGGCCCCCCGACGTTCGTGGAGGATCTTGGCGTCGGTCGTCTTCGGCAACTCCACCTCCAGGGGTTGCCGCGCCTAGTTTCCCCGGCGAGGAGCGAGGGGGGACAGGCTTTCACGTCGTGGTCGGTGCATCGGCGAAGCTGGACGTCGCGGTGACGGCGACCGGAACTCTCGGCGGGACGCAGGCTCGTGGGACTGAGGTCGTCGCAGGTACTCGTCGATCTCGATAGGGCGTTCACCATGACGGGGGCGCGGGTTGTTCGGGTGGAACCCGCGTAGCCCGAGTCGTCGGTATGGGCATCGGCGGTAGGTGTGGTCCGCTTCCCCGCAATGGAAGCACAGAGGGCGTCGGTCGGGCGTTCGCCACACGTCGGTCTTGCGGGGTGCGCGAGGCTCTGGGCAGGCCTACTGGACCTGGTCGTCGTGGCGTCGGTCGTGCTGCGGCGCGGGAGACTGACGTCGGGGCGGCGTGACATAGGTGCGACGAGGAGGCGGTGGCCGTCGGGCCACTGCGGCGTAACTCAACGTCGGTGGTTCCGGAGCGGTGCTGACGAGAACCTCAGGCTGCAGCGCTTGCTGGACTTCTTCCCTGACAATCTCGGCGATTGAGGGCGAAGCTGGGCTCGCGGCGGCAGGTAGAAGTTTCTTGATCTCTTCCCGGACGACGTCTCGGATCATCTCGCGGATGTCCGTGGTGTTGCAGCCGGAAGGCGAAAAGGAACCGACGCCGGGAACTCTGTGATAGTGGGTGGCTCGTGCTTGAAGGGCACGTTCGATGTTGGTGGCCTCCGTCATGAAGCCTTCGACGGTGGTAGGCGGGCTCCGCACAAGACCACCGAAAATGTTTTCCTTGACGCCACGCATCAAGACTCTGAGCTTTTTTGCTTCGGATGCTTCGGGATCGGCGCGGTTGCTCAGTCGCAGGACGTCTTCCACGAAGCTAACGACGCTCTCGTTAAGGCCTTGAATCCTCGCTTGAAGAAGCTCTTCCGCGCGTTCTCTTCGTTGTTGGTTCGTGAACGTTCTTCGCACCTCAGCCTTGAGTTGCTCCCAGGAAGTGATCGAAGCTTCGTGGTTCTCAAACCAGTTCCGGGCGGTGGCTTCCAAGGCGAAGTAAGCGTTTTGCAGACACTGTTCCGGTGTCCACCCATTATGACGGGCCACTCGTTCGTACTGTTGGACCCAGTCGTCGATGTCTTCGTGGCTTTCGCCGTGGAAGGGAGCCGGTGTCCGAGGAGCGACGAGTAGGTAGACGACGGCAGGAGCGGCGGGGGCCTGCGACTGGTTGTCCATCGTCGTCTTCTTCGGCTTGGGTTTGTCCAGGAACAAACCGTACTCCGGATCCTCTCCCTTGGTGCGGCGGCTGGTCCGAGTTTCAAGTTCCGCGCTGAGTGGTCTTCTCAGCGAGCTTGGAGTCGGGCTTGCACTGCGGGTCCTGGGAGGGGAACGCTGCACGGGCATGCGGTACCCCGCACCTCCACCAAAATGTCACGGGTGGTGACCAATAAACAATAAACAATAAATAAACAGAAAGAAATAAACGTTTAATGTGGCGAACTTGTGCCAAAAATAAAAGGGTACAAAAGATATTAACGGAGCGTCGCGGGCGTCGAAGTCGGCGTAGCAGCAGAGTCGAACGCTAGGCGAAAACTGACTGCAGATCAGCACGCGGAGTCCCTTATGTACGCGCGTTGGGTTCTGGAACAATCGGCCTAGATTGTTCGGCGACTGGAACATTCAGAACTCGATCTGACGAGAATGTTCTCGAACTCACGAGAACGCAATAAAAGAACAAATAAAAGAGCATTCCACTGACTGGAATCGAACCCAGACTTTCTGCACGACAGTCAAGCACGGTCACCACTCGGCCACGCGCGCGGTCGCTCGCTGACGAGCGTGGCAATATTAAGCTTAAGAAAAGTGCCAACACCGATTTTCGAGCAAACGAATATGGAGTCCGCGCACCTCTTCTCGGCGTAGAGAGGCAGGAATGTGGGCGGGTAACCGGACAAGGTGGTCTGGACTCCGATGATGACTCCGAACACGACCACGGCGGCGAAGGCGGCCATTCCTCCAAACGCGGGCTTTCTGCACGCGGCGGGAAAAAAGTTATCTGTTACGGCTGTGGGCACCGGTTAAAAATTTTCAGTCGACTAATTAGAGACATTTAATCGATTATTTAATCGGTTGATCGGTCTGGTATGAAGACTGATAAAACCGCCGAGGTATTGCAGAATTGTAGCTTTTTACGTTTGAGGGTAGAATTGGTGGAATTCGGAAAACCTCCGCGATACGGAAAAAGAAATTGATTCGAAGAAAACCGTTTAATTTGGTTTAGCTTGCTCCACTTTATATATTATAAATTTATAACAGAAGTCAAAGGGAAAACGCATATGGGTGTTTTTATCTGAATTCAAAGATGGTTTTGGGTTTTGCTTTATTTTGACAAAAAATGTTTTTTTTTGGGACCATTTTTAAAATAAAAGAGAAAACAAGCGGTAAGCATGGCTGATTTTGTTGTTTTCAAGTTATTGACTATTGGAGCGGCCAAAACAAAAACTGACGTTTCTTCCATCTGTGAAAGATCGCAAGTTTGGCAGCAGTTAAACACCTCTTTAAGGTGTTTAACTACCTTGACGTCGCCAGAAAGCTCCTACTTAGCTCTTTTAATTAAATACAAATTTAATATTATATGTAAAAAAAAATTTGTTACACACATTTCTATGAAAGTTTATTCATGAAAAGCACACCAAGCGGATAAAGCTTAAAGTGTAATTGGAGTCCGGAAGGGGAGTTGCACTACCACTCCTGCTTTCTCTGAGACTCGCATTAGCCGCGAAGGAGGGAAGAGAGGTAGCTCAACTCCAACTCAGCTTCTGGACGCCAATCGTAGTTTGAACCTACGCAGCTGCATGAGCAAGGCCTACACATGCATAAAATGTTTATTGATAAACGGTATATTATACCTCAGCCCCCCACCTAGCGTCGCAATTACTTTTTTTCTTATCGTCTTGTGCATATCCGGTAATAAGCAAGAACCGAATAATATAAACATCTCGTGATAATGCTGCTTGCGAGCGATAACTACCAACCCTAGCCTCCTTTATTCTAGAAAGCCTGTAAAACCGCGAAAGAACGTGGCAGCTCTAGAGGGGAAAGGATATCAGGGGACAGGACGAGCGCACGGGGTCTCTCGAGCAACGCCAAACAATGCCCCAGCGGTAAATTCAGGAGTCAAGGACGCGTGCCTTTTCCTTTTTTTTTTTTGTTTCGGGAAAGGGGAGGGGGGGAGGTTTGAACTCGCGTTCGAATCTGTTTGCAGAGTGCCTTTTGTATGATGTATAAGCAGTGTAACTCCGGCTTTAGAAAAAAAAAAAATATGGGGGTGAAATACGACCACCATGCAATGATTTCGCCACTTTGTTTTTATAAACTTCGTGACAATTGTAAGTAGGAATTCAAAAGATGGGGAGTTATCTAGTAAACGTCTAGTTTTTGGCACATGTAGCACAAACCATCGCATCCAGTTATGCACCTTATGACGTAACTGAATTTATATCCAAGCAGACAATAAGACCCCAAAAAAATTACTCAGGTTCATCTATAAATTCTAACCTCGTTTCTACTTGTTTTATTCGGTATTCCAACTACCAATTTGATTTATTAACAGATTCCAAGCCTCGAATTTTCAGAGTGGACGCGAAGCACTTTACGATGCAGTGGCTTCGAGCAGTTTCTATCGATACACTACCCTGTCTGTTATATGCATGCCAATATTGACCCGGACTGGCCGTACAAGCTTTTCTATTACAAGCCTAGAAGTTTTTGTCTCATGGTCATCTCTTGCTGGGCACGCTAGAAAGGGAAGTTGGGGGGAGGCATTTCTCTAAACATGGCAAAATCAAATCTGTTAACTTTTTAAGCACTCTGTGCTTTCTTATATGCGGATCATCAAAGTCAAGAGCTTTTTTGACAGTTACCGGCACTGCCACGGATGACGAGCGCGTTGGCGAAAATTGGCATTGGTACTCTGCAAACATCTCTGCCTTCCTCTGTGCTTTCCTTCTCACCACGCGAAAAGATACGCATGCGCACTGGCGACCAATCGTCGCGGAAGGTCACCGTCATTAATTTCCAAACGCTCCCTAGGGTTTGAGATGAACGTCCCTTTCTAAAATCTAGGCTATTTTTGCTATTACAGAGACAGCTGCAACACCTTATCGAACCCGAAAGTATCCTAGGGTATCTTGGATCTTACGTGGGCGAACCATCGCCAACGTCTGCTCCGAGAGTGACACACTCATCCATAACCATAACACTATCCAAATGATGTCAAACGATTGTTTGCATAGTTACGTTACATTACGACGTCATCTGACACTATTGTCACTTGACAGTGCGGCGCCACGTGACATTGTGACGTCACAAAACATAATGAAGTCACGCGACAAAACAGACGACCTGCAAGATCTTGAATGGGGGAAGAGCCCGTAACAGCTACGGCTGTAAAAACGCAGAACGCGCGTAAAGGGGTATTCACACGAGGGAGAAATCCCGGGGATTTCTCCCCGGCACGCGCATGCCACGACGAAAACCTCAGGCTTTGCGATGTGCAAAAGCCTCGCGTTTTCGTCTCGTGATGCGCGCGTGCCGGGGAGAAATCCCCGGGATTTCTCCCTCGTGTGAATACCCCTTAAAATGAGCTTTGTAGAAAGCTTTTTCGGCAGATAAAGGAAAACCAATTCGGCGCTTCCACCGCAGAAAAACTTTTCCTTTTCTCCCCAGGAAACCCTCACTCACACCCGCACTACCTATTTCGGCAGACCAGGAAGTTGCCGTAAACAAAACAGAAAACGCAAGATGAAGTCCGGCTGAGGGATCTCCCCAGACGTGGCTCGGGGCCGCCACATCGAAACCGTTCAGCATTGCTCCTCGCCTTTTTCCGGCGACAGGGCGCTCAATGGCTCCATCGCAGGGTTGACAAGCTTTTTTTAAAATAAAGGAGGCTATGCTGCAACACACCATTCATATCTTAACAACAAAAAGAGAAAAAAAAGAGAAAACTTTAGGTTTATTTGCAGGGCTGTCGCAGTTACGAATTAAAACTGCGCTCACTTTTTCGTGACTTCTGCGGGTGTCATGCATAACGACGATATGCGGTTGCCAGATACTTGTAGATTAACTCGAATAATACTTGTGAAATATATCTCCAAAATAGCCAAATATTAGGCTATAAAAATACCCCATATAGTCCAGAACACACACAAAAATATTAACTCTATACATAATATTTCAAACCGTTCTTTTGAACCCTAATGACATAATATGCATTTACCAAAAAAATTACATTACTAGTGTAAAAAACCAGTAGCTGGGCACGGGCACATCACTGCGCGCGGTATTGAAACTCGTCTAAATAAAAGAACTTCAGACGGTAGTATTTTAGATAAAACGATTGCGTGCCCGCGACCAATACCATTGAGGACCCACGTATTTTATTTTCACGCTTGTGATTTTGGATAGTTTCCTTTCATACTCTCTCGAATTAATATTTGCTTCCCACCTGGCTGAACAACACCATGTTTAAAGTAAGTCTGACACTCCCCAAATTGTTTAAAAAATTTTGCCAGGCGATTGAATATGGTGTCAGGAGACTACCCAATTAGCACTTGGCCGCAAAATCACGTATATTTTTAATAAAGCAAAAGAACAAAAAAGAAACTCTATACTGCTTGAAGCCGAAACCGAAAAATGAGAGCGGCAGCTCACGTGCGATACACGTGGGCGATGTGTACCAAGGAGGAGAGAAATGCCGGAAGTCGCGTGGTTAAGACGACGAAGTTGCCGCCCCTATTTTGGGTAGTACAAGCTCGCCTGATTATACCTCGCCCTACAGTTGTGGCTCTTTCGCTGAGCTTCTTTCTTTCTCTGTAGTGCTGAAGAACGAAAAAAAAAAACAACAACAAACTCATTTCGACTTTCAAATTTGCTAGATTCAGCGCCGTAAGACAAT
Organism: Ixodes scapularis; assembly: GCF_016920785.2. NCBI lineage: Eukaryota > Metazoa > Arthropoda > Arachnida > Ixodida > Ixodidae > Ixodes > Ixodes scapularis. The sequence goes on along the minus strand of NW_024609868.1, from coordinate 121,981,372 downwards.
CGAAGGTGCCAGATTCATGCAACCACCGCTAGGGTACGCGTGTCTTATTTATGGGTGATGACGTCAAAATATTAGCGTCTCGACGCTTTTTCTTTTTCCCTTTTACTTTGAAACGCCTGAAGCGGCGTCTCTTGACTCAGTCTCTGAGCTTGAACCTGTGCTTCGACGACGTTCGAATTCTTCTTGTTTCTTTGTATTCTCCTCGTGATTGTGTTCCGCACCAGAGCAGGCAAGCTTCTACGGTGCGACAGTTTAAGACGCTCAGGTTTGTTCTACCGAAAACAAGTCCTAAAAATTTCATTTGGCGCAGCGTCCTCTGGGCAATGCAAAAACCCTATTTTCCTCCAGCTCGATGTTCTGGGTTTGGAGATCGATTGGCCGGTACCACGAACGACAGTTCCGAGGTAGCGGCCCCACGTCTGTCGCAACGTTGGTCCGTCCCGCGCTGCCGTCTTGTCGTCCAGCCCGCGGTACGTCGCCATATTGAGAATGTTGTAGTACATGCACTTTCTGCGATCTGTGCAACATTTTCATTTTCGATCAACGTCTTTGCAGTTTTTTGAAGGCCACAAAAATGGGGTTCGTATTATTTTGTATTTTTAATATTGCATCTGTGCCTTTGATGACCCACGACTTTGAATATAGTATTGGTACACATAGTTCGAAGGCCACGTGACCGCGGAAATTAAAAAAAAAAAAAAAATTGAGCCTGTTTTCGGGCAGAAAGAATACGAATTTTGAGCCACAAATAGTGTTTTGGGTAGTTGGGCTCAATAGGTCCTGTTCAAATAAAAACTTTGGCGAGCATAAATACCCTGTCCGCGTCCTTGTAAGGGTTGGAAACAAAGATTTTTTTTTTTAAATGGCGTGAGTCTCGGTCTTTTAAGCATCCCAAACATAGCCAAGTAGATAACTACCAGATTTTGCCGCCAACTAGAACAATTAGTAGCCCAATTGGGCTATTTATAGCTCAACCTGGCTACCCTGAAGGGCTGGTCTCCTTAGTGATGTAGAACTTGCAAGAAACCTCCGCAGCAGAAACCTTTTTTTCGGGAAGCATAAGTACATACCTGATCAACAAGAACACGAGGGGGAACAGGGCACAATGCAGCTGCCAGTCAGCGCTGATGTACCACAGGCTTGGTAGGCACTGCGAAAAAGTGAAAGCCGTTTACAACTCCCTGTAACACCGAATTAGAGCGCAGCTCTTGAGGAGGAGGAGGGAAGGGTACTGGGGGGTGAAGTGACCGGGGGGGGGGGGGTCACGTGACCTTGGGGAGTCACGTGACCATGCCGATGATGTCATCAGTGACGTCACTGATGACGTCATCAGTGACGATGACGATGCGGACTCCGATGACGTCATCTGTGATGATGACGTCACCGGCATCCGCATCGTCATTGTCATCATCACTGATGACGTCATCAGTGACGTCACTGATGACCTCACCGGCATCCGCATCGTCATCGTCATCATCACTGATGACGTCATCAGTGACGTCACTGATGACGTCACCGGTATCCGCATCGTCATCACCACTGATGACGTCATCAGTGACGTCACCGGCATCCGCATCGTCATCGTCATCATCACTGATGACGTCATCAGTGACGTCACTGATGACGTCATCAGTGATGATGACGATGACGATGCGGATGCCGGTGACGTCATCGATGACGTCATCGGAGAGGTCACGTGACCTCGGCGGGGGTCACGTGACCCTGGGGGTGATCACGTGACCTGGGGTGTCACGTGACTTCGGGGGGGGGGGGGGTCACGTGACCTCGGGGGGTCACGTGACTTTGGGTGTCACGTGACCTTGGGATGACCTTGGGGGCCACGTGACCTTGGGACGACCTTGGTTACGCCGACGCCGACGCCGACGGCGACGCCGACGCCGCTCAAGCCGGGAACGGGACCCTAAGAGCTGCGCTCTAAAAAGTAAACTTAACACGCCATGTGTTTTCAAGCGGAAATCGTAATTATGAACGCCATTGATGCAATAGTAATTGGTCAATAGTATACCCTGGGCGATACGCTATACTTGATGTCAGTGGCATCGAATGACACCTACAAGATGTCCCCCAAAAAATGTATATGTTTTTTGTTGTTGTTTTTTTACCGCAAATGTAAACTAAGGATTTCTCGAATGCTCGTGCTTCGCCCAAATGCAGAGCTAGAGGTCGGGAGCAGATGCGGAAGTTTAGTCACTAAATGTTATTTTATTCAAACGTTGTCAGTGATTTTTTTTTTCGAAATTTCGCCTGTTTTCCCGAAAACAGGCTAAAATGGGCGCCGTTTTCCCAATGAAATTTTCAAACAACCACTTATACATTTTAAGCAGGAAAATGGTTAGTGCTGAAACTTTGCCATCTGGTTTGGACCGTTAGCTCTACATTTGTGTGGAGAATGAGCGTTCAGAAATAAATCATTTATGTTTGCAGTAAAAAAAAAAAAAAGAAAGAAAGAAAAAGTATCTATATATATTTTTTGGGACATGCTGTGTGTAATCGGCGAATCAACTCGCAATCCTGGCTACGTGCGTTCCGCCTGCATGTATCGCATTGCACCAGGATCGGCGTCCACTGATTGACTGATTGCTCAAATGTCTGTCATTACATGCAGTTCCAATAATTTGGCCGCGTGGTGTGGGAAGTTCCTTCAGCCGTACCAATGCAGTGCTCAAAAATCAAAACGAATTTTTTTTTTTAAATTTTTTTAATGGAGTTTGAATTGAAGGAACGGGGATGTAGGCGGCAGCAAAAAGTCTAAAGCCTCTCTCACTGTGCTGATAAACATCATACAAACAACAGCCTGCGGACACTGTCTGAGGCACACCTCTTCCTTGTAGGACAATCATCATCATCATCATCATAATTTATTATACCTTGAAGGCCCTTACAGATATTACACAAAGGGGGGGGGGGGGGTACCTACTGAAAAAAAAAACATTATATAAAGGAACAAACAAAAAGTGGGTTTCATACTGGAGAACATTGTTATATAAAGCAACAACACAATCGTGTCACATTGCTCATAAAAAAAGATGTTTTTAGTATGCACATGAATGGAGCAAACATGCTCAGAACATGCATTGTCCGCAGACAGGTCTGTCATCGTGTCTGCAGACCGAGTCTATCGTACCATGTATACCTTGCGCGTCTCCGGCCTAAGCTTAGAAGTCTCCTCTGTTGTTAGACACTGCCGCATGAGGACGGAAGCACTAATACTGCGTTGACCGTTGAAAATATTCTTCGCGAGTCAAGAAAGGACTAGACACACGCAGGGAGGCTATCCCGTTGCGTATCTGCCGCGTACTTGAGTCTCGAATAGCAGCACGCGCCGCTAAGCCCGTCGACAAGAAAGGGGAAGAACGGAAAGAGTTCCACTGACGCAGGTCGCATGCCGTGGCCGGCGGAAACCCGTAACATTCTTTCGCCAGACTATTGCAGTGCGCACTAGTCGCCATGTGTCGCTTTGATTTAACGTACAGACTCCCACAGTACGAAAGATACGATCGCGGAAAAGATTTATACGACAGTTTTAAGCCGATACTACCTAGAAGACGAGGCCAACTCTCCAGACGTAACTCTGACAGTCTGATCGCACAATTTTCTTCATTTATAAAGTCGGAATCTATGTTACTCAAATGTCTGTTTTACAGGTCAATTCGTTCTTAGACAACCTTTGGCCCGAATTGGCTTCCCACGTTCATTGTCACACTTTTCGTTAATGCTGATGTTGATTTTAAAGGGGTCATGAAATGTCGATGTTGATTTTAAAAGGTCATTGGGTCGCAATGTTCATGATTTTGCAGGGGTGTACTGATCCTAGACTGGCACAGGTATACTCGCACAGACCGCCACTGATTCAGAAGCTTCTTGGTCGCGGTAAAATTGCGAGGATAAAAGGGAACTATTTCTTTCAGTCTGCCTTCGCGAACCTTGATGACGTAATTGAGGGATCAAAACCACCCACCTCACGACAGTCGAGCGTGGTTCATGGATTGGACACGAGAACTGCGTACGCACTCGACTACGGCGCGGAGCAATCAATGGCTCGGCGGAAACTCAGGTAGTGGCTCCTGTCCATCCACTGCGCTGATGAGAATAGCGGAACTCTAAGAATGCCTGGGGCTCAGCAGGCGTTTTTTACTTTGCCAACTCCACCGCAGGGGTTTGATTAACGTTGGCGGCATAGGATAGGCAGCAGGTCACGTGGTTGCTTGTTTTGGCCCCCGAGTTGAGGGGATCAGCGATGCTTATATTTCTCGAATTTGTTTTTTTGGCGACTGTCATTGCCTAGAAAAAAAAAAAAAAATCTAAGGCAAGTTTATTCAGTTATTAATGTTAGGGAGTGATCCTAAGTAGTATTTTGTGAAAATAGAACAACTGTTTCATGGCTCGTTTAAGAGCGTTGCATCTTGACCTTTTGATTCGATTTGTGTTATTTTTATTGGTAATTTATTCCCCCTCGTGTCGAAACGTCAACGGGTATATCACTTAATAAGCTTAGAAATAATTATACCATTTCTATAAATTATTGCCGTTTTACCCACACACATACAGGTGCATTGCATCTTTGTTTGTTAAGAGCTCGGAAACAAGTAGGGTGTGAATTATGCTATAGCATATAAGCTAGTCTCCGAACTTAAAAAAAAAAATATTGTTTGCGTATTTTTTTTAAGCAAATTTAACTTGATTTCTCAGAGGACGTTTCCTTGTTACGTCGAAAGTGCCAAAGAACCATCACAATGTTTATTATGGAAATTGTGGACGTAAACACAAAGCATTTATCCTAAAAAAATGCAGCGTACAGTGTGAGGGTCAATGGATCTAACACACTTTAAATAAGCCGAAAAAATTGTTTTGAATGCTTCATCACATGTAGCAATTACGATGATGGCGTAGAAAGTGAGGCTAGGTTGTGGATTTGTTATGCAAAATTATCGAAGGAAACAATCGCCTCAATAAAACGTTGCAAGTAGAAAGTTCAACTTTTTCAAGTTAAGTCGAGAAACGGTTATTGCGACCATTTGACCCTTTGACCAAATGGCCCAATCCTTTGATTGGGGAAACAAGGGAAGGAGAGCAGAGTAAAAAATATATTCTTTTCTACCTTTTTTGCTTTCGTAAAATCAGACAATTATACTCTGTTTCATACCTAGTGTGCAACGTTGTCAAAGCTACTGGCGCGAGCTCGTGGCTTCGTATGTGGTTTCGCTTGTGCGAGAACGCGTGCAAATGATCAACGAGATCAAGTTCATGCTCGCGCCAGCAGCTTTGACAGCGTTACACGCTAAGTGTGAAAAAGAGTATAGAGACCCCCCCCCAACAAGGGTTTTACCGTTTTGCTTGAACAAGGCTTACTTCCCTATTAAGCAAGTGAAAAGTTTTTTTTTGTATTGTAAACTTATGATTAGGAGGTCTTGCTTCAGTTTTTTCACCAAACAAATTAACCACCTAGCCGCACTTTCATAATAGAGTTTCGTAATGTGCAAAACATAATATTTTTATTTATATAAATTGGTTAGATTCATTGGGCACACGTTGTACATTACGCACGTCGACGCGTACATTGTCCAAAATGCTCGCTACTAGAAGGCCGTTGACTCGCCTGTTGCTCTTTGGTAATGGGGTAAGTAATAACTTTGGTTACTATTGCGAACAAGAAAAGAAACGAATATCTATTGCACTCGTAACCAGTAAAGGAAGGACGGCATATAGTTAGATTCCGGAGGAGTGAATTTAACACCAAGCTTGCCTTTTCCACCCGCGTTTGTTTACACGATTACTAGCAAGCATCTCAGTTCAGAAGTGGTGTATGGAGGACTACACCAGCTCCATCAGAATACAGATGTTTCGTTTCGAAGCCCAAGGAGGTCAGCATATCACCCAAGGGGTATTATCATTGTCACAGTGGGAACACCAGACCGCGTGTCATCGAGTAGCACTATCAGAGCACTCTAACGTCCCGGGGAGCAGGTGCAGTGCACCCGCGTCATTGCAGATTCAGTTGCATGCCATGCCATTAGAGTGCTCCAATTGTAATTCATGCCACGCGATCACGTCTTATTCCTAACTATATGTAAAATTGTAAACGAGCAAACCTTGCACTAAGCCTACGTAAAGCCTGCCATCGGAAACTCGGCAAAGAGTAGCGAGCCTATTTATTTTGGGAACGAGTAAATTGCAATGTTACTTACTTTTACCGGAAAATCCGAATAAACGCCCTCCCCGAAGGACTGCGCACTCGATATTTGCCGCCACTTATCTCTTCACAACGGGTGGGCGTTCATTACGGTAGTTGTTTTTGGTGACGCGTACGTCCCTCATGTATCGTCCATTGAAAGATCTTCGGAAGATGGTCTCTCGGAAGTCACTCACCATTCCGTCTGCGTGGATGAAGTTGTTGACGTTGAGGGCGACGGCCCACCAGGTCTGGTTGCAGGCGGCCACCTGGGGCACGATCTTCTCCCTCCAGATGGGTCCCGAGCCCATCAGGGGCACCAGGGTGAAGAAGCACAGTGCCAGCAGGCAGCCAGGGGTGATTCTGCACCCAGATACGCGGGGGTTGCCGTCGGAAGTACAGTGGTGCACAACGAAAGCCAGGACCTGACGGGGGTCTAGGCCTCGCCTAATACTACGAGGGTTCTAAACACACTATAGATAAATGCGCCGTTCTGACGTCAAACAGCTGTATTGACACTGCCGTCGGAATGGCGCATGCGTAGACGTAAATCTGGTTTCTGTGCACGCGCAATGCCCCACCTGGTTTGGGAAACCTGGGTTTGTTTGTAAACTGCGCGTTGGCATATACACCTAGACTACTTAAAAAAAAGCAAACTAGCTTTTAGTTTTTATGTTTAGTTTTTAAGACTCCAACGTCAAACTCGTTTGTACTGAAAAAAGATTTATGTATTGGAAAAATATTTTCTTAAAGTGTTGGTCAGTAATTTTAGTTTTCAGCATATCATGAGAAGAATACCTTCTCGCCCTCAGACAAAACAGGTCTTTCTGTCAGGTTCAACACATACAGTACAATACATAGTGACCTGTTTGTGGCCAAGCAAAAACTAAAACCACAACATTTTTATGAAAAAAATATAATTGATTGATTGCTTGATATTTATTTGAGCTGAGGAGAACCGCGGCGCCACAATAAGGCAAGTCGCCCATACCGAATAATAAATGACTGAGAGCCAAGATTTTGAATTGCCAGAGTGATTGGAAGTTAAACTAATAAAAACATTTAGTTCTTGAAATGAATGGGAAATCTGTATAATTACTTTAGTTATAATTTTGTTCAAATACCCTTTTCTCTCTTAAAATGGTAGCCCTGGAGAATACGTATTTTGTGTTCATCAAACCACCTAATAGCCATAAACTTGATATTCTCTGAACAATCTTCTGCTCTGTCTCAAACACCCGCTTGCCCATTCGTGCAATGGTAGTGATTAAGAGTTGTCTTCCAGCTCATCTTGTCCACACCTGCCCACTTTTCCTGGATGAAGTCAACCACCATCACGAGGCCAATTTTCGTCAACGTAAACATTGTATTCATTGTCTTAATTTTTACAACCAAATTAGACGAAGCTCACTATCTGCGTACAGTAGTAAACTTAATGAACCAGTGCTCAGCAGATTTATTCTGCTAAATAAAATACGCGTTAAAAACGTCGCATGAGAAGTCGGGTTACACATTCAGACAGACCACGCGATTGCTTTATTATTTTTTTACGAGACTGAGAAGGTGCAATGATATGTAGTAGTGTGATAATACACGCTCATCGTCGGCACAACCTGCTCGTTTTGTGAGATGTTCGGTTGTTTACATCATGCCTGTACAACCTTTACAATATATACAGTATATGTAGTATTCACGCGAACTGTGGGACTCAGTGTTTGTAAGCTTGTTGAGCAGGTCAGATGGAGGGAGAAGGGGAACAAGGATACAATTCTGACCCTGATTTGAAGCCATTAGCACATGCACAGCACAGGGCTCAATCTAAAATCATCACTGCTGCTTGCTCTGATGGGGACTGCACATGAGGAGGTATCAGGAGAGGAAGCAGGAATAATAAATAACACACTCAAAAATTGTAGTGAACTTAAAATTTTGAGGTTCAGCTTTCTAGGACGTCTGCGATATTTGGGAAATGCCTCTATATGAATTCAGGCAAAGTGTCTAAATCACGCGATAAATAATATAGTACCTAAGCCTAAGTTTATTCCCTTTTTCCGACTTTAAAAATTTGCAGAGGTTGAGTTTGCGCATACATGTTTGCTTTGGATACCATTTGAATAGACAGTATTTTCTTCCATCTGTTTATGAAATATAAAAAGAAAAACATCGTAAAAATCAACCATAATTGAAATCTTTGGCGATATTAACTTACCTCGCAGCACACTTTCCGTGATCACTGAGACGCGAGAAAAGCGAATAGAGTAAAAAAAGAAGCTCTTACCGCAGATACCTGTAGGCAAATATGCCGAACAATTGCTTCTTGGAATTCTTCTCGTCGAAATTCCTTAGAACGGTAGTGGCCAGCAGCAAACCGCTGCGGGAACAAAGCTGAGCGTTGTCATAAATATTTGTCAACATTTTCCTCGGCGTAAAATGGAACTTTACCCTTCAAAATGCTCGCTTTACCTCAGAAAGAAAAAGGTGTCTACCGCCAGGAGACCATTAACGATGACTTGAAATGGGAGAGATTCCACTGTTGGTATGAGAAATTTCAGACCTCCTGAAAGAAAGAAAATAAATAAAGTACATATCAAAAAAGCGACGACAAGTTGAACATGCTTCAAAATTCTCTAACGGGGGAAAATAATAATAATAAACAGACAGCCCATCAGAATGACTCATTCCGGCTTACAGAAGAGTTAGGAAACTACGGTGTTTTGTAGTTCCTTTTCGTTTTGTTGTGCCCTTTCAAGGTTTTGAGCCATGGTGTTCTCAACCCACCTGGTTTAGGTACTTTATACGCTCAGCATCATGCATTCTGTCTCGTAAACCTCGACTTTGATTGTAATTATTGATTATGTTAATTTTTTACTTACTTATACCTTTCTGCATCTATCTCGTTTGTTAATATAAAGCTGCAACAAGACGCTAAGTGGCGATAGTTGGTGCATAATGAAAACTTGGAAACAGCGCGAAAAAAAAAGGACAAGAACGAGAAGTGAACGAACATAACGCTGACTGGCAACTGAAGTTTATTCCTGCGAGGAACAGAAAGGAAAACATAGAAGGTGCAAGATAGATAAAACGATAAAACACAATCCACCCGCTTGAGGCACGCCCGAACACTTAAACAAATCTGCCGAATTTCTAGATGAAAGACACTTCGTCATCCGCCAAAGCCACGGGCGGGGCACTAACACACGTGTCCGCTCCGTAGGTAGAAATAAAAAACGCCTCATCGATTTCTCTAGTCACTTTGTTGTGGTGACGAACCATACGAACCATAACCTTTATCTCCGTGAAAGCCGGAGAACACGAACACCTATCACAGTGAACTGCAAGGTATCCCGCCGGTGAAGGACGAAGGGAGAGGGAATGCTCCCTGGCCCTAACATTAACACACCTCCCCGTCTGACCTATGTACACCATGCCACACGACAAAGGGATCAGGTACACGACACCCGTCGCGCACGCAACATACCGGGTTCGGTGGCTAACCCCACACCGAGACCCAGATAACCCAACACGATTAACTGCGGCTCAAAGACGGGACAGCTTCGAAGGAGCCGAGAACACAACAGGCACGTTAAACTTCTCAGCCACCTGCTTGATCATATGTGAAAATGTGTGTTCATACGGCAGAACAACCGGCCTAGAAGACATCTTCCTCCTTTCCCTCAAACCCGAAAGACCTCTAAACACTTTCAGAAGTGATTCCGCAACACCCACGACCACGGCCAACGGGAGGCCAGCAGAATGCAAGCTGCTGGCTTGTGGCTAAAAACATTTCTCGCAGCTATGGTGACATGATTTTACCAAAGAGGAGCGTAGACATGACACAGCAACAGCCCTTTTAACAAGTTTTGAATGGCCAGAATCATACCTCAATAGCCCCTTCTTTGACCGGGGTTCATACGACCAACAAATATGTGAGGTCTGAATCTTAAGGGACAGATCTAAAAATTGAATGACACCCTCAGAAGGGGTCTCAAGCTTGAACCTCAGGCCCGGGGAACATCCCAAAAATAGGTCTACCATATCCATGACGTGACTGTTATCACCCAAACCTTGACTAGATATTAAAACGATAAGGTAATCATCCACATACCTAGAAGTCTTTCAAATGCGCTCGTCTTTATTCTCAGCAAATGCACGATCACACTTGGCCAAATAAATGTCGCTAAGAACCGGGGCAACACTGGCTCCGATGCACATTTCGCTGTTTTGCAAGAAAATAGCCATCAAACGTGACATGTGTTGAAGCAGGGCGAAAACGCAACAACTCTAAGAAGGAGTCAATCGCAATATTCGTTGATCTCGTGAAGGCGACAGACCCGCTTATGTCAATACAGTTGTTGCGTTTTTACCCTGCTTCAACATATGCCACGTTTGAGGACTCTATTTTATTGCAAAAGAGCGGAATTGGCATCGAACCCAGCGTTGACCCGGTTCTTAGCGACATTTATTTGGCCAAGTGTGATCGAGCTACTGCTAAGAAGAATGACGAGCTCATTTTAAAGAGCTTTAGGTATGTGGATGATTACCTTATTCTTTTAATATCTAGTCAAGGTTTGGGTGATAAGAGTCACGTCACGGATATGGTCGCAATGTTTTCGGGATGTTCCCCGTGCCGGAGGTTCAAGCCTGAGACCCCTTCTGAGGGTGTCATTCAATTTTTGGACCTGTCCCCTAAGATTCAGGCCTCACATGTGCGTTGGTCGTATAAACCCCGGTCAAAGAAGAGATCATTCAAAACTCGTTAAAAGGGCTATTGCTGTGTCATGTCTACGCTCCTCTTGGGTGAAATCCTGTCACCATAGCTGCGAGAAAAGTTTTTTGTCTCAGGCCAGCAAAATACATTCTGCTGGCTTCCCGTTGGCCGTGGTCGTGGGTGTTGCGGAATCACTTCTGGAAGTGTTTAGAGGTCTTTCGGGTTTGAGGGAAAGGAGAAGGATGTCTTCCAAGCCGGTTGTTCTGCCGTATGTACACACATTCCTACATAGGATCAAGCAGGGGGCTGAGAAGTTTGACGTGCCTGTTGTGTTCTCAGCTCCTTCAAAGTTGTCCCGTCTTTGCGCCGCAGTTAATCGTGTTGGATTATCTAGGTCTCGGTGTGTGGTTAGCCACCGAACGCGGTACGTTTGGTGCGCGACGAGTGCCGTGTATCTGATCCCTTTGTCGTGTGGCCGGGTGTACATAGGTCGGACGGGGCGGTGTTATAATGTTGGGGCCAGGGAGCATTTCCTCTCTCTTCGTTCTTTACCGTCGGGACACCTTGCAGTTCATAGGTGTTCGTGTTCTCAGCTTTTCACGGCGGTTAAGATTCTGTCTCGTCACCACCATACTTTGGCAAACCTCACTTATGAGGGCCCTCACTCACCCTCACTCACCCTCACTCACCCTCATCTTCACAGGTGAGGTGAGGGTGAGTGAGTTTCTGAACCAGGAACATTCATGAGTGTGAGGGTGAGTGAGGGCTGTGAGGGTTGTGAGGCTTGTGAAGACCGTCACTGCGAGAGGGCCGTGAGGACGGTGAGTGCGTGAGGGCCGTGAGGGCGGTGAGTGCGTGAGGGGCGTGAGGGGTGTGAGGGCCATGAGTGCGTGAGAGGCGTGAGGGCGGTCAGTGCGTGAGTGCGTGAGGGCCATGAGGGCGTGAGGGGCGTGAGGGGCGTGAGGGGTATGAGTGCGTGAGGGGCGTGAGGGCCTTGAGTGCGTGAGGGGCGTGAGGATGGTGAGTGCGTGAGGCCCTCTTCAGACGGAGCAACTTTTCAGCAATTTTGATGTTGCTGGCGGGTTGTTTCCTTGCCTTCCCTGGATCGACACGAATTGCTGAGATCGGGTCTGGCTCAAAACAACAGAGCAACTCTGAGCAATTCGAGGACGTTCGAAGCGGCTGCATCCAATCAGGGACGTGATATTTTCACGCGATACCTCGTGCCGGTGATGATGACAACAGATGACTTCTTTCTGGTTTGAAATTGATCGTCTTTAGAAATAAACTGTTTCAGAAAGATGCATTAGTATTCTCAATCAGATTTAAATGCATAAAAAGACGTTTATAGCGCGTAATTGTGTTTATAAATAGTGAGAAAAAAAAAACTTTTCTTGCACTATTTAGAAACTTGACATGTTTCCAGAAACTTGTCAAGTTTCTGGGCGAAATTGCCCCTCTGAAGCGGGTCTGTGTGGCGTGAGGGCCATGAGTGCGTGAGGGAAATGAGAGTGGTCAGTGCGTGAGGTCCATAGGAGCGTGAGGGCTATGATGGCCGTGAGGGCGGTGAGTGCGTGAGGGGCGTGAAAGCCATGAGTGCGTGAGGGGCGCGAGGGCCATGAGTGTGTGAGGGCGGTGAGTGCGTGAGGGGTATGAGTGCGTGAGGAGTATGAGTGCGTGAGGGCGGTGAGCGCGTGAGGGTGGTGAGTGCGTGAGCGGCGTGAGGGCCATGATTTCCGTGAGGGGCGCGAGGCGTATTATTGCGTGAGAGTGGTGAGTGCGTGAGGGGCATGAGGGCCATGAATGCGTAAGGGGCATGAGGGCCATGAGAGCGGGAGGGGCCTCAGCGCGTGAGGGCCGCGAGTGCCGTGAGGATGAATAAAGGCGACCTAAAATGCCGACCTCTGGTCAGCACAACAAAGTCACTAGAGAAATTGATGAGGCGTTTTTTATTTCTACCTACGAAGCGGACACGTGTGTTAGTGCTCCGTCCGTGGCTTTGGCGGATGACGAAGTGGCTTTCATTGAGAAATTCGGCAGATTTGTTTAAGTGGTCGGGCGTGCCTGAAGGGGGTGGATTGTGTTTTATCTATCTTGCATCTTTTATGTTTTCCTTTCTGTTCCTCGCAGGAATAAACTTCAGTTGCCAGTCAGCGTTATGTTCGTTCACTCCTCATTCTTTCCCTTATTTTTTTTTTCGTTGTTTCCAAGTTTTTAAAATAAAGCCGTGTGATTTTAATTCGAACGTTTTGTTAGAGAGTACAGAATTTAGATGGTGGCTGTTTTCGCTTTGTTTATGGAGCATGGCGGAAATTAGAGGGGAAAGGGGTGCGAATAACCGTCCTGAGAAGATAGATATTTGACCATAATATTTAATTTATCGCTTTCATTGGTGGTTTAATGTGCCATGTTGAAGTGGTAGTTTTAAAGGCAGTGAATATTCTAAGGAAACAAATGAACACGTCAATCAGTGTAGGAAGTGAAGATAGAAAAAAATAGAAAAAAACCCCTAAAGATGGCGAGTGTTCTTTCCTAACCGGTCTCTCGGGTTTTGAATCTTTTAATTCTACAACATGGCAGCTTTGAGAGGATTTCAGCAAGTTGACACCATTGCACGATGTAGGTGACATTTGAAATCAAAACTATGACCTGGCAAGTCTTCACTGCACCAAAAGTCAGCCGCAAGACGAGAAGCCGGGTGTTCTACCACTGACTGCTAGCAGCAGCAACCTCCTTCAGTATATTTGTGGCGAGTCAGTCCGCAGCATGGAAGATAGTTTTGCCACGGAAAAATGAACGGTAAACATGAAACTATGGGACCATCAAAGGCTTATTCTTGTAGAAACTGCAGTGTCGGTAAGCCCGCCGTCCGAAGGAACTAGCCTTGTACAGATGCTTAGACTACAACAGGAGCACATGATCCAGCAGTCGGAACTGCTGAAGACAATCGCTTTGACAGTGAGAGCTGCGAAAATGACTCGCTTTGTAATGCACAGGACGATTATTCGCATCTTGGGCGGAGGTTCAATAGAGCACTCTGATAATCACCTGTTGCACATTATTAATTTTGTTTACGGGGCTGTGGAACGCCATTTTAGCATGCGCAGTAACTCTCTTCTGCGTAATATTATACGCTAGACATTCCTCCAAAAACCAGTAATTTGGCATTTTTTCGTCTGGGTGATAAGGTCTGGAAAAGAAGAGAAGAGAACGGCGACTTCCCGCCGAGGAGCAAGTGTGTCGCAGGTTCGCTTCCATTTCTGACAAACACCGTGGGGTGGCGCAGCATGATAGGGGCTCGAGGAACTGTCCTTAACTGCGCACACGCTTTCAAGGACGCGAGGCGCGCGACCGCGCCCGCGCCTGCACGCGGAGCCTTAACCCAACAGTGCCCTTGTCGGAAGATGCCTGAACTCCGCATGGAATTTCGACCCCCTTTCTGGCCTTGTTCCAATACCTATTTCTTCATCCAACGTGTTCAGGAACAACTTTTTGTGGCCTTTCGGAGGAAAGGAGGAGAGCGCGTGCACACACAACTTTAGTTAGCGCTAAATCAGGGTCGAGGGTGCGCGTTCTCACACCTATGACTGCATTGCCATTGAAAGTTGTCCCCGAGCGTGGCTGGAATGCTGCATTAGCTTTTACGAGCACGCCCGCGTGTACTTCTCTACCTCGCTTCCTTCAATGAACGGATAGACGCAAGCATATGACTGAACCATTTGGATCGAGCGACGACTTTCTTTACCGGATTTGAAAAGTTTAGTCAAGCTGACCACCAAAGCTGTCGCTTCCCTCTAAGCGAGATTGCTCGCTGCAGCGCAAGTAGCGCGATGTGCCCCTTCCCCTCCCCCTTTCCCTTTTTACTAGCTCGACAAACACACTTTCCAGGCTATTTATTTTACTTGAGACTGTTCTTTTATCAGCAAGTAGAGTTTTTGACGCGTGTGTATTTTTAATTCACACCGTCCTTGTCGGGCCACCGAACCGACGACAGTGGGGTTGTTTAGTGACCCGTAGAGCGAAGTGTCCCTCCCAGTGCTATGATTTACTCGCAATACTTTGCAAGCGCTCAAGGGTCCACCTCGCATATTCGGAACGTTCTGTCCTGGAATCTGTTAAAGCAAAGCGCCTTCTGCTTTCAACGTGTAATTCATTTCAAAATATCGGAAAGCGTACAATGCGCATGAGGAATGTTTGAGAAGTACTTTTCCCACAGGCAGTTGGCACTTTAAGGCTTTTCTACGCAGTCGACTTTAAACGTGATGCACCTCTCTCAACGGTTCAGTAATGCTACCAACCCGTGAGAAAATTTATTTTCTCTCGATCCTCATGCCATTCACGCACAGCGTTCATGACGCCGTCATCGCTGTGGAAATGCTGCTTTTCCCGATGTCGGTTGAGTGAAGGGGAACAGACGAAAATCTAACGGTGCCTGAGCCGGCGGGTAAGGTGGGTTGGGCAACAGTTCAATGTCACATTCAGGAATGTACTGCCAGAAGACGCGCGCATTGCCTTAAAGAAAAGGTCACGTAACGTGAAATGTTTTCGGGACATTTTTTGGGGAATTGCGGCCCGCAATTTCTGCAAGAGAGTGCACGAGGATTGTGCAACAAACTTGCAAAGTTTTATTCTAATGAGCCAACGTCTTAAGGTAGGCTCTTTTCTTCTCAAACATTCTTCGTTGCATAAATGGTTCCGAAGAGTATGCAAATATATAATTGTACCTACGCACTGCTTGAAACTCCAGGTTGAGGTATGTTTGCGTGAGGACAATCCAAAACATGGTGACCACTCGAATTCCATGCAGGCAGTGAAGTGATGACGCCCGGTCTTCGGACGAAAGGAGCTGCTTGAAATTTCGAAAAGGCCCGAACGCCGCTAATAGGCTTCTTCTTGCCCCTGCGTACAAAAGAGAAACAATATATTATTTCAAGAGAAATCAAGAGTAGCCTTACCTATATTTACTACCACACGGCAAATCTAATGCCATTTCCGTCGAATGTCATAGGGAGTTCTTGAATAGACGATTGCAAAGATTCGGGTTCCCTAAGCAGCTTGGGGCTTCGCACTGCGCGTACGGGTAACTTTTACGCATGCGTAGTGCGATAAAGTTGTTCGGGGCGCCCAAAGCATTGGGGACCCCTATTTTAAAACATTTTACTATGTGATCGGTCAATCAACGCGAGCCGATCCTGGCAGAGCGGTATGCACTTTCGACGCTTGTAGTCAGGACTGCAAGCTGATTCGCCGGTTACGTAATGATATTCGATGAAAATAACATTTTTGCCTTGTATCAGTTGGATTATATACTGCGTGATTTCGATGGTCCGTTTAATGGATTGCATAAAACGGCTTTCTAACAGATCGCGATGTAATTTCGCCCATAGCTATGATCCCGCAATAAATCGTTTTTACTAGATATATAATATATATATAGGAGAATGAGTCGACCTTAATAAAAAAAACAATAAAGAAAACAAGCGTCGCCGAAGAGAACAGCAGCAGGGCATTTACCAGTCCATTACCGCGCCTCTAAAAGCAGCGCACATTTTCGTAACAAAATTATCATTGGAAGAAGCAAGAATGCCTTTGCGCGCGATATCTCAGAAGCTAAGGCCATTTAAGAACGCGAAGGCGAATTTGTCAGGACAAAATTCATCGCAGTCAACATAAAATAAAAATAGTTTTTGCGGGTTGGCATTAGCCCTGTGTATGTTCGTTCCCTCTCTTCGTATTTGTCCCATGTTTAAGTTGAGCTCCCTGTATTGATATGTACCAACTAGCTCAACCTAAAACTGTTATTCAAAACACAGAATTTTCAAATAGAAAAAAAAAGCGATATCCGGCGTGAAACCATTGAATGACATGGTGGGCCCTTAATTGCGACGTGGCGGGCCCGCACGTCACAATGGCGGGCTTTGAGTTACGGGACAGGGAGGGACACAGGGACACGGCAACTCACAGCGAGCTACTGTGAATTGGGTCGCTATTTTCCACAGAAATGTCAAAACTGTTAGGGTGTTTTTGGGCACGCGATAAACAATATCAGCATGAAAGTTGGGAGCTCCCCGAATGTTCCATAATATTCGTATCAATAATATTTAAAATGCATTTGCTGTGGGAGTTTCAAAGGATCACGAAAGGACACTTGAGTGTGAATCAATAAACGTGATAACATTTTCATACTATGATATGTTGGACTCTCAGCCAATAAAGATTATTCTTGATACACAACGACTCATAAGTTGACATTTGGACAGAAACATGCGAATAAATGATTTTACACTTTTCGGTTTTTTGCCTTTTCTGGAGTAATGCAGCATTGTAGTAATCGTTTTGACTAATCTTCAGCATTCATAGAGTGGGGATCTCTGGAGGTTGTTTTGCTTGCTGCTCACACTCCCAATAATTATGTGGCACCATTCAAGCTGCCATGTCAATTTTTGGTGTATTCATTTGCTTTAACTAATGCGTTTTGTTTTGAGATAAACCAAAGTAGGAAACCTTAATATTAGTACAAGTCTTTCTATTTGCCATTTGGTCGGCGTAAGTAGACTCTCAATTTCGCCTTCAAAATGTTGTATGTGCCCAAAGTAGGGACTAATTCCATTTAAATTATAAAGAGCATTAAGTCCTAAAATAACTCAAAATTGTTACATGCAAAACATTTTTGTATGAGTACCATTCCTAACTGTAAGTTTGAGGAAATAAACATGAAGCCGCGAAGAGCTTGTCCTTAAGGGTCTTGAGTAGTATCGAACAATTGAATTACTGGAAAACAATGAGATCTATTTCAACCCCTGAGTACAAAAACTTTATGAAACGTACTTTGCTTGAAGTCATCAGAGAGAAGTGGCCTCGGCAGCGTGTTAATAATGATCTCGAGTAGCGCTCCGCAGAGAAGCAGTGTTCCCAAAAGTCCAAAGATACATCTGGAAGAAACAAAAAGGCGCATGTTGTCATATTCGTTGCTATTAACATAGTTCATTCGCTTCGTTGAAAGGGGGCAAAAACGCGCGGAAGGGACATAGGACTAGTGACAAAACGGGTAAGTACATCGATGAGAGCCGTCATTGAACAATCATGTTGTGAACGTTTATTATTCGTGTCGAAATTGCAGCTTGATAGATCCTGTACAAAAAGCCTCACAGTTTGGCACGAACGAATTAATTTTTTATTGAAACAGCCGCAGATTTCCAAAGAGACCCAGATGTATTTTTTTAGTTAGTTTTGGGACACAGTAAAAGTACTGAAAAAGTATTTGTAACAGATTTGTTCAAATTCATACTACCCGGCGGGTTTACCATACACATATAGACCAACCAAACTCTCTGACGTCACGCTACTGTGGTGGCGCTGCTGTCGGCACAGTACATGCTCAGATGGTTCGCCTCGGGCGAATCTGGTTTTCTCGCACGCGCAGAGATTGCACCCGGTGCGGGCAAATGTGGACTTCTTTGTAAACAGTGTGGTGGTCGATAACGTTTCACGTACCGGCCAAAGCAATTATAATCGCAGAAGTCCAGTCGTACGAGCAAAGAAAAGGTACATCGTACGACAGCTATGATAATAACGACAACTAAGCTACGATAAGTATTTACTTGTTTGGTGAATCGGCTCACGCAAAGTTGATTAAATTAAATTATGATATACACGCATATTTATGCAGAGGCAAGATTATATCACCTTCATTTTAATTTATACTAATATTTTTAACGGATGTATCATTATTTTTTTAACTTCACTCGATTAACCTATGCAATTGCCAGCCAACGAGATTGAATACATTTTTTTAGAGGTGAAATGTTCATTGCCGAAATGAGGTATTTACACTGTAAGATCGCTTGTTTGTGCTTTACCTTGGAGTTGCCTTGTGAGGACTCAATTTACTTATGTATGTGCCGGTTTTTTCTTAACGAATACAAAACAAATTCATACCAAAAAGGGAGTTGTGAAGAAAACAAACTTTTTTCGGGAACATACTTCCAGTCTTGCGGACGTCAAGGATTGCAAAGAAGCATAGCAAGAACATATATAAATAACTAAAATGTATTAAGTAACTTTTTAACTAGTGAAAATTAACATATGGCTTCAATTAGAAACTTGCCGAGTGTCATCGTAGACCCCTAAATCAATCAATTTTTAGCGCTTAAAGCAAGGGTGAAGCACGGAACAATGTTGGTGATGAGAAAACACAGATAATATTTTTATCATTCATGGTTTTGCATCACCAGCCTTGTGACAGCTGCACGAGTGGACATTTTAGAGCACCCCCGAGCTTCACACGTGCTTTGGTATTTATAGAATCAACTGATTTGAAGGTTTTAGACGATGCTTAGCAAACTTGCTTTATTATAACCATATATGTATTTTCTTTATTAGAAAGTCAATTAGTAAATTTAACTTAAACATATCGCTAATTAGAATGTTTGCTTTTTAATCCCTGACGTCCGCCGTGGCTGGCGTTTGTTCCCGAAGTGTTTTTTTATTTTTTTCTCTCTCAACTACCCTATTGGTAAGAAGTTTTGCAAGTTTTTGCTGAAACACCCGCTACAGTATAGAACAGGAGTCGGACCCCTTTCGCTGGACCGGCCCGAATCGCCTTAAGGTCCGTTCACACTCTTGCAACCGAGTACGACCGAGAGAGACCAAACCGGTTTTTAAGCCTCTTGCGATCTCTTAGGACCAGCTCCGCTCAGCGCATCCGGTCCCAAGAAGTCTTTCTCGGTCGTACTCGGTTGCAAGAGTGTGAACGCGCCTTTAAGCGCAGACTGAGAGGGTCGGATTAGAAACGGGGAAAGGGGGAGGGGAGAGTGGGAGAAATTCAACGCAATAGGCAGCAATATATAAAAAAAAATCCGTTTCACTTGGGTCTTGGCATCGATTAAAAATGTTATCCGGGTTAATTGCGACCTTTTGATCAAATAATTATTCGGTTTTGGTTATTCCCATCCATGACATTAAAAAAATTAAAATTAAATTTTTTAGTTGCCTTTGCTAAATATGTGATGAACAGCAAAATACTCAATTTCAGATTTTAAATGTACCTTGATGTGTAGTTGAGAACAGTCAAAAGACACCCACACTCACAAATTATTACTTCAAACGCAGAGGAACACGGATTCGTTGATATTCTCCGGCAATAGCGAACCCCTTTGTTTGTTCACAAATATCTCTGCTGTGATAAACGGACGTTCGCATGGCGTTGAAGAGAATACTCGTTTCCAGTTACGAATCGCGTCCCTACAGATTAGTTTAGGTAAAAATTTCACCAAAAGTTTGGCTCCATACAGGCATACTCGCCCACGCCTGCGTGGTGAAATCGTGGCATTTTTACTTTTATGGTCGTCAAATTTAACCGATTAACCGGTGAAAAACTAATAACGAATAAATCATTGATCGATTAATCAGTAGGTTAATTGATTTGTCACTTCGATTTGGTTGTCAGCAGCTCGTCTTCGTTTCATGGTGAACTCTACTAACTCCTTGTTGCGGAGTTTCGGTTTGAGGATTGATGTGTACTTTCTTTGGATAAGTGCATACTGGTCAGGCACGCTCAATGTTAATGGTATAATTTTTTTTTATCAGTTTGGGTTCTTTTCTCTTGGAAGCCTTTTTAACGTTTTGTTTTGTGAAGTAAACCTCAGCCTTCTTTGGAGATTTGTGTTGTCCTGTCCTTCTGTTTTCCCAGTCTCCAGGGTGAAAAACACAGAAACACTTGCTATAGCGAGCACTGGAATCAAGGTTTCTGCCAGTTTTTGTAGATTTGAAAACTAATTCAGAAAGGCCAGCCTAAAACTTGACGAATTTGTTTATTTCAGATCAATTATTCAACTAATTTTTTGTTTGGAGATTAGCGCAATCTACCTGTTGAACTTGGCCGAGGTCTGTCATACAATTAATTTCTGGAAATAGTGTAAATTAGCGAACCTGAATTCGAAAATCCCGTTCGCATCACGTACTATATTAAAGAGAGTCTCTTTGTGGAATAGTATATTCGCTTTTACAAACATTCTACAAAAAAAAAATAATAAAACAACTTCTTGGAGGTTTTTTATTGGTAGAAATTTAAGTTTGTTAAAATAACTTGAGCTTTAGCTCGGAATATTGTTTCTGAGAGCATCTTCGTCACGAGTTTCCTTTTACTTTAAAATCTTAAGTTGAGGTCGTTAAGGTTTCACAGAATAACAGCCAGTAATGCCTTGTCACACACCCAATTAGCATCAGGGAGATCCTGCAAGGACGTCTTTTCACTGATCAAAAATTGCGAACTTCGTCACGTAAATAATAATAATAAAAAAGCCGGAAATTTCTTGCTTTGCGTATCAAATGAACTCCCCAGGTTATGGAACAAATTCCCCCGGAAAAAAACAAAAAAACAAAACGTCCCCGGGAAAAAATGTCCCCGGAAGAAAAGTCCCCGAAAACCAAGGCCCCAGGTGGTGAGCAGGACAAGCGGATTCTATGACCGTCGGTCGCTTCTGACTACTGTATATGAATCTCGAGTGTGTCATTTAATTCCTGATTTTGTAACATTAAATCTCAACCTATTTTTTTTTTCATAGTGAAATAAATATTTTTAACATGGTCAGCCAAAATTTTATCGTTGTTTTGGGGGAAATTTAAGCGATTGTTTTGTACGATATTTAAATAGGAATATTATATTTGCTTCTTTCTTGGGCCGTTTCTTCGTACTTCTCACCTGGGGCCTTTTCCACCGGGGACATATGACCGGAAAAAACGAAGGCCATAAAAATCAGGGGAACCCAGCGATAGCGTACCTATCGGGGACATTTTTTCCGACTTTCCGCCTGGAGCTTTTTTTTTTTTTCCGGGGACAGTTTGCTTGGGGAATTTTCTTCCGGTGACATTTTTTCCGGGGACATTTTTTTCCTGCACCCACAAATCTCCATAATACGTCTCTGTGTACGACAAACGCTTACCAATGAAAATGGCACAAACAGCGGTTGCGAACGAAAATTATACTAAATACGACGACTCTAATTATTGATTTTCAATGCCTCACTTCGGCGCAAAACTGCTGATCGAAAAAGGCTTGTGTAAAGATGGCGGTCTTTTTTACAACACCTTATGAACCTGGCCTAGCTCATCGTTAATTTCGTTCGGGTTTGGTGGCAAAACGATTACAATGAGGCACAGGGAGGATTACTACCGTTTACGGCCGTACCCACTGATACTAGTTTCCAGAAAAATAAATGAATTAAAAAACAAAGGCATAAATGTGTGATAAAAAAGTAGACCGAACATCTGATCAACGATGTGCCGAATCACGATAGGACAGATGAGCTCGCAAGTTACATGCTTACTGTTTGATTTTCGCGACGTCAACGTTTTGTGAATCTCGAAGACTGGAAGCTTCCAGTAATGACGCACATATTTTTAAAGAAGAGTGACTCTGTCTCAGGTTGCTTCTCTTAAAGTAAGTAGTTAATATATCATTCAATATGCCAAGCCGAATTGAGGATTTCTTTCATGATAGGTTCTGCTGATATCCTCATTAAGAGCGTTTCACAACATTGATATTAGGAGATAAACTATTTGTTATACGGACATTTGCTTACAACATACTCAAGATATGATACAAGTGACAAGCCCGTCAAATGATGACTGAGACTTGAGTCCCATAGAATTTGTCAATGAAAACTAAAGGACGCCAGAAAAATGACTACCGTCAAGTTCGTCCGAAGTTGAATGTCAGACCCTAAATCATAAATTTCTGTAGATAAACCTGTATTTCATTCTCGGGAACGAGTGCGCTTTGTAAAGTTTGATGTCACCAGCCGCTTTTTAAAGTATATCTTTATGTGCACCAACAACGATGTACTCGGCTATTTTCCATGCAGACGGTTTCTTTTTGGCATCACATATTTCAGGCCCCAGGCAGCCAAGATGTTTGTTTTGAAAAAAAGTTAAATAACCTAATTTAGTTGCACATCTCAAAAAAAAAAAAAGAAGAAAAACTATAGAACTAACGTAGAAAGTTGAGCTAACTGATACTTGGAAGACATACCTAAAACAGAGCTCTAGCACAGGAGGAAGCAAAGAGAACACAGGAAAGAGTGATCATTCAATTGAAGCAATTGAATGACTGCGGACATAGGACCAAGCACGTTGCAGTTTCTTCAACTGCATAAGCTGATAAGGGGAATGTTTATATCGCAAAAACAATTCAGAACGTGTAAAGTATGTAGGTGTAATCTCACGAACAATCGAATCGCCTGGCGTCGCCGTTATTGTTACGCCTAGGACCAATTAAGATGCAAGTTGTACGTTTGTTAACTATATTTCCACCATTTAATATTAAGCACCTGTTTTCAACTTGTTATGAAGGCAATATATGATACTCTCAGTAAACATAGTTGTACCTTTCGCTGACTCACGGTCTTAAATGCGTCATGATAAATACATTTCGCGCTACTTACTTATTTCGAATGTTCCGCCACTGTCACTGAACAAGCCTGAGAAGTCATAAGTAACTGGACTCAACCCTCGTGCTCTCCTGTTGCACATCGTCAATGTGCGTCAGAGCTAACGCCGATTCCTGTGCCCCCTCTCTCCTCAGAGGTATCTGGTACGCCGACGATTAAAATACTAGAGGCGTGTTACAAAATGAACTGCAGAAGTCTCATAATGATGGCAGACTATTAAGTCGTAAAGGCGAGCACCGGACAAGAAAACGTGGTGAAAGGCGATGAAAAACACGAATAGAACGCATTTTTTAGGAGCGGAGGGCCGAGGGGAGCGAAGAGTTGATGCCAGCTTATGGCGACCGCGTCTGGTGACTATACACTCCAAGTTGATGCCAGCGCGTATACGATCCCGCCAAATACTCAAGGAGCCAATCTCTGCCAACTACGAAATCAGTTCAGCGAATGATGAGGCGGAACATTCGTTTAGACCTCAAAATGAAGTCTGCGCTGTGGCATTACGCAATGCAAGCGTGACGCTTTGCATTGCGAAATGCCACAGCGCTGACTTCATTTTGAGGTATAAACAAATGTTCAGCCTCATCCTTCGCTGAGCTCATGTCGTAGATCACAGAGATTGACTCTTTGAGTGTTTTGCGGGTGCGTATACGCTCAGCCATTTCTTAAAGTGTAAGACGGCAGAGCCCATGCAACGGAGGGTAAAAAGGTCTATATGTTTGCAGCAAAGTGAATCCCGTATGAATGTATGCCGCGTTAACCCAGGGTTAGAGTGCTTATATTTGAGAATAGGGGGGATCGGCGGCCGAGTGGTCTAGCGCACACCAGCTCGGAGCACGTGGAGCGAAAGCTCGCGCTGCAGAACCCAGGGATCCTGGGTTCGAGCCCCACCCCTGCCCGTTTCGATCTGGATGAGCATCGTACCGGCGTGCGGTCGTGTATCATTACTGCGTGATGCACGTTAAAGACCCCAGGCTAGCGGTTGTACCGCACTGGCTAAATTTCTCATCTACAGCTGGGAGACTCGTCGCCCCTGTGAGGCAGACCAAGTTCTAGGCTGTATAAACATACACACAACCCAATTATTATTAAATTTGAGAATAGCTGCCCTGCTTTATTGGAATCACGTTGTTTATGTGCGCCACATTTGCAATTCGAGACTCAAGGATCCGGGGAAAACCCTGGAAAACCCCTTCGCCTTCTGTTGACTCCCTGGTCTTGTGACAACACACGCATGCGCACGCGCAACCAGTCTGAGCAAGAAGGTGTTTTCTCTCTCGATTTTTCTCTAATCTCATGTAATCTTCTTTTTCTACCACAATTAAATTATACACACTTTCCCTGCTTTGAGTGGCTCTCTTTCTACACTCTAAAAAAGGTTTGTGCGTCTAATTTCACGCACAACCCTCGGAGAGCCAATCACCGCAACTTACGGAGGCAGCTCAGCGAATGACAATGCCGAAACATATGTTTAGACCAAAAAACGCAGTCTGAGTTGTGACATTAAGCAATGCAAAACGTCACGCTTGCATTGCTTAATGTCACAACTCAGACAGCGTTCTTTGGTCTAAACATATGTTTCGGCATTGTCATTCGCTGAGCTGCCTCCGTAAGTTGCGGTGGTTGGCTCTCAGGGTGTTGTGCGGGAAAGCAGACGCACGGGCTTTTTTTAGAGTGTAGGATTAAGGCTCTCTACGTTAGGTTCATAATTCATTCTTGGCGCGCCCACGCGTGTTGATTCTTTCTCTTTGATTCGAATATCTTATTTTATGCATACAGCTTACTACATCTCGACAGTTCACATTGAAAACACTGGCTATAGATGGCAGAAGCCACCACCTAATTCAAAAATTCAAAGGCTTCAGTAGTACATATCCATCCACCCATCTGTCCCTTGCAGGGTGAATGAAGAGTGAATAAATCACTACAAATTATGTAGTCGATATTCATCGGAATATGCCATTTTGTGCCAGGAGCAGACAAAGGTACCCATAATAAAACCGCTACCTTTATCCGGAAAGAAGCCGTTGTTACCGAACCAAAGGTCTGGCTGAGTAGTTACGCCAAGGGGCCGTGCTACTAGTGTATTAACAGGCCCTTTGGCCTATTTAAAAGCGCCGTGGTGATATTCTATCTTAATTTCTACTATGTATATATTTATTTACGTTCGACGCTTTTGTTGTAAATAATGTAAAGAAAAATCAAGAAATGATTTCCACTATCAAATTAGAAAACGGAAAGGCGAGAGGCGGGAGAAAATGCGATTTGGTGATCTGTATACCATACAAGTACCTCTCTTCAAAAGGCACCCCGAAGCCGGTTGAACATGTCTGATAAGAGTGACTACCAGTTATATGAAAAAGCAGCCAAAGTAGCCTTTTGTCGCCAATCTGATTTATAAATCCCGATCTAGTATGATTAAATTTTGTAGCAGGTAAACGCTTTTAGACTATATCTAGAAGTTATCTTCGCCGTTAATGCATGCAAGAATATAGGGCACACGTCAAACTCGAATAGGGAAAGTTGTCTCAGTAAGAAAGCGGAATTAAGTTATATGTACGAAAAAAAAAAAAACCTTAGTTCTTTAAACTTGGACGGATACTACAAGTGGCTGGACGGTGACAGTATTCACAATGAGAGCAAGGCGTGGCTGGTATTACACTCGAAGTAGATATTTATTATGTATGTTCTATATTTATTATGCATGCTTTATATAGAGATATATAGGAATGGTACAGGCGCTATTTGAATCGAATGGTGCTGTACCATTCCTATATATTTTCAGCAGTAATAAAAGACGGTGTGCCATGATTTTCTCTCGCACCGGGAGGAATTCGAAGTACACAACTGTATTTGATTCAAACCACTACTCGCGCACTTCTAATATTTATGAATCCAATTAGTAGCAATCTTCGAAAAGTGAATCGAACCGAATAGCATCCATAGCTCCAACACGGCTAAGAGAACCGGCTATCGTTGCTTTCTTTTGATTGGTGCAGGCTACGAATGGCTCAGGGCTAGTCGATCTTAGCCACTATTCGCACACATTTACTAATTACACAACCCTGGCAAGGTATATAAAACCATAAGAACTGGAAACATATTCTTGTGAATGAGGAAGCTCACATGACGACGAGCTGTTCTTCGGTGATCGTGACAATGGCCTTTGTTTCGCAGCTTGCTACATGGACGCCGAGTTTCAGGTTGGCAGCAGCTGCATAAAAAAAACACGGCATAAATTGCACAGTGTTCTGGCTTTAGTAGACACCGGCTAATGTGAATAAATAGATAACTTTAAACCTCTCTCACATTTTGTGAACAACAGTTTTAATATCCAAATTAATATCCCGCGGCGATGTTATAAACAAAACTCTGGTTTAACATTTTCAGTTAATGCTTACTGACACAGGCGCTTCGTCACAAAAAAAAAAAAAAAAAAAAAAACGTAAGAGAGAAAGAGAGGATGATTGAAAGGCAGTGAAGCTAGCCTGAGCACCTGGCTCTAGGAGGCTACTCTACACTAAAGGAAAGGGGACATTGAAAAAAAAAAAAAAGACAAAAAAAGAGATTCTCGAGATGAATAAGTTGAGAAAGTGCATATGAACGGCGATTAGGTGATTAGGGTAACATTATCTCACAATTTAGAGGGTGAGTGCCAGTCCTGTTTCTTGGAAGAAGGCTTTAGGGAAACGGTCATACTTAAACATTTCTGAAATTCTCATATTAAAACGCCGCACACTGTACAGCGGCCACTCAGACCTTCAATTCAGTATGACATTCCACGAATCAGAACAAAGGATGGTGAAGGCATGCGCATGTATTATGTACCACATGTCTTCAATGACCTCCGAAACCTTTTTTCTGTAACTTCTAAACAGAAGTTCAGATAATTTTTAAATCATTTAAAACAGTAAGATGTATTTTTATATACCTCATTTTTATTTCCCTAACTAATTGCTTCGGTTTGCTTTTGATTGCTTCGTTTAATATTTTCGTGATTTATTTAGGATGTCACTTTGTAGAAATGTTACTTTAAATATAAACGCTTTAGGTAAGTACGCATAATATAAAATCTATCACATTTTTGGCACCAACCGAGCTGCTGGCACACAAGCCCTTGAGGCTTCCGCCAGTTTTTTTATTATTGTTGTGTGCAAAGAGATGTGCGTTGCAAATAAAGCTATTCTATTCTATTCTAATCTATTTTATTCTAATGCGTCTGTTGTTGTTACGGAGCACTGAATTTATTCCAACCCGCCAAGCATTTGGTCAACAGCAAGTGGACTATAATACAGATTCGACAGTGTCATCTAAAGCACCTAGCTGTATGTCGGTGGCCTGAGTAGTACATTTAATGGGGACGTGTTCTATGGTTTCTAGAATCAACGCGTCGGACAGTTTTAACTGGCAGCTTTTTTTGTTTAACAATAAAAAAACCTTCCTTGCGAGAGCTTTTTCAATATGTTATCTCTGGACTGTGGTTTTTATTCGACGAGGAAGACCGAATTCCACTTTAAAAATCACATTAAGTTGCTCAGAGTTCAAGCAAATATGGTAGAAATCCAAAGAATTCTACAAATTTGATGCCAATTACGTGGTCGCTTGACGAAGTGCCGGTCCAGATTGTCTTGGGAGCATAGGATCGCAAAAATTGTAGTATTTTTGTTAGCGTGTCTTGCGGCATTGCTAGTGCTCTGGTTACCGATGAGGCTATAGTGACCTGAAATCCACCAAGGAAAATGAACATGACCGTCCTACAGAATGGTTTTTGCAAGTTATGTAATTGCGTAGACGATTATAAAATACACAGCGTGTTTTATTATTGATTGGAGGACTATGAAGTTCATTTTTAGTCTGCAAAGGCGACCTTTTTGGTGGATGTTTATGTATTTATGTACTATGGGGTTTTGTATATGACCATCGATTTCGACACTGTTGATGACGTTTTGTGAGAGAGCTAAACTCTTAACATCGTTTCTCTGCTTGACACGAAACTGCAGCAATTGAATTGAATTCACTGGTGGAGCCATCTGTAAACATGTGTGAGTAGAAACTGTACGTTGTGCACTTTTGCACCTGCGCACAACCGTACCTACGTACAAGATACTAATATGTGCAACACGTTTGGTGGAGTAATTGACGTGGAGAAATGCACTTATTTGCCGTCACTCATGTTGACGAATATCGTCGCTGCGAACGCGTTACGAAGAGCAATGAACCGGATTTAGAGAATATTGTTACGGGGCGCACTACATCCTCCACGGCCTCAAATGTAATTAATGTCCTTGTCTCTTGATAGTGCCATTACATTTTCTTTCATATGCGTAGGACACCTTGTCAAACTAAGTGACTTGCTTGAGTCTCAGGTGCTAGCCTTCAATTGAAATTAACGAACTCTGATTTCACAGCTACCCAAGTCAGGGTTCTCGGACCTCTCGTTGTCCATAAGGTCATCAGTCCCGACCCTAAAATAAATTAGAACAATTCCTCTCCCCCTACCC
The DNA here is from genome assembly GCF_016920785.2 of Ixodes scapularis. Lineage (NCBI taxonomy): Eukaryota > Metazoa > Arthropoda > Arachnida > Ixodida > Ixodidae > Ixodes > Ixodes scapularis. The sequence continues at coordinate 121,952,527 of NW_024609868.1, read as the reverse complement.
CCGCCCCTTGAGAATCAAAGTAGCTTAAATCCATCTTGGGTCTATGCTCCAATATCAACTTATTTCCAGCTTTGCTCACGTCACTTCTCTATTTGTGCCTATCCTCTCTACGAACGACACAAATGAATGATAAACCGATTGTCATTTGTTTATTGACACACTGCAAAATGCGTAAATTTCGGTCCCTGTACACGAACACTTTGGCGGAAACACACCAGCTGAACTTCACACGGACGCCTGCAGGACCCAGTTAGGGTGGTACTACCGCAAAAACTACCGTCGAACCGTGAACTTCACGTGATTGATCAAGTGAGTCGCATACAATACCTAGGCCTAAAAAAATCACTTCATAACAAAACAAAAGTACTTGGCAATAGTGAAAGTGAGAAGTCTTCAAACGTTTCGGATAAGTGGCGGATTAGGGAGTTGCCGCAGTTCAAATGCCGGATAGTAAATATTTCAACATAAATTTGGAAAACAAAATAAATAAATCTAAATAAGTATTTAAAGGCAAAAATATAAACTACGCAGAAATAATTCAATTTGGTAAATTAAATGAATACGTATACATTTTTTTTAAATTAATTTCCGTTAATGAACACATTAAACATTATTGTGACCTCAAAAACTCACCGGGCCTGAATCAAAGCGAATGTGAGCTTTGACATGTTCACAAAGGGCAGAAAACTAATGAGAAAGGTAGTTCTGATGATGCCAATATACAACAGTTATGATACTAAGCACGACGCGTATTAGAAACCAGAGGAATCGTTACACAGATACAAACACATGAACCAAGAGACCACGAATATTTTTTCTGGTGATAGGAATGCGCAAGAAATAATATGGCGAAAGAACAAATGCCCTGATGCATTTGTTTTCTCATTTTTTCTTCTATATGCTTGTTTGCGGTGTTTTTTGTTTTTTTTTTGTTCTCGTAACCCAGTTTTTCCTTGAGTTTACGCGCGTTTATTTTTGTCGTTTGCGGTCGCTGGTAGGGCGCCACATTGGAAAGGCCACAGCCATCGGCGAGCCTGCCGGTACGCCTCCGTAAGCCGGATCTTGTTCGCAGACCGAGGTTTGGAGACCCCTGATGTAGGCTATTGGTCTACTCCGACCTTTACTCTACGGTCGTTTTTTAATTCTTTTTGATTACCACGGACTTATCTCGCCTTATGTTGGTTAGACCCAAAAATAAACTTTTCTGGTCGTCTCGGGACTTGGATCCTGGGACCTTAGAAGTAGAAAAATGAAGCCATCCATCGGAGTGAAAATAAGCACTTGGCTGCATGGCAACGGACTGACAAACATATCCTTATAACAGATTCGTTTATTGCTAAATTGTCGACGCTACCTAAAGAAGATCAACGCAGGGCGTGGATTGGAGACGATTAAAGCGACAGCGTTCGGCTAAAATAGTGTTCAATCAGTGGGAACATAAGTGGGTCCTAGCCACTGTGGTACCAGCCGACCACAACTCCGCCAAATGGAGTGCGGTGGTCGCTGCCGTTCGTGTTTTTTTGCCAAGGAAAAAGCTTCTTTACGTAAACATCCACTTGTGTCCTTCACGGAGGCATGGAGCATGCTCATCGCGTTGGTTCGGAGAGCCACTCACAAGCTCTGTTTGCTCGCTGTCAGTCAATCGCTCAAGGCCTCGGCTGCTGTTCAAATCTAATCCCGAAAACAAGAAAGGGAATGATACGAGGGCGAGGCACGGCAGTACAGATGGAGAGGCAACAGGCACACCATCGGTAGTTCGCATGTGACGTCAAATTGGACTAGCTCTGACGTCACAGAAAAGCAGAGAAGGCGAGGGGGAAAACCATGTTGTTTGCCTGGTGGATGTCCAAACAGAACACGGACGGCCTGACTTCTACTTTCACTTCATATTGACACGGAGTAAGGCGATAAATACTGGACTGAAAAGAAAGGTTTAATCGTCCAACTTGTGCGAAAGAATATAAAGAACGAGAGTCGAGGCAGCAGAAAAGCGGGCAGCGATTTGGCGGCGTAAGAGGAAGCGACTGCGGGACTGAGTCGACAAGGTCCCGCGCAGCTCCTTATCTAGTGTGCGTCAGCATCGCGAAAATTCACCCCAGAAGGTTTGAGCGCCGAGCGTTCGGGGTTGGAATGAACAGGCATTTTTTTAGAATAAGGAAGTAGAAGGGAAATGATAAAAGTTACGTCCCGAGTAAAAAGAATCAAGAATCTTCTAGAAGTCCGTGACCGAGCGTTGCTTGCTTTGCCCTGCGCGCGGCAATAAGCTAGAAGAGTGTCGCTGCACGCATTGCGAAGTACACTATTTGGACACCCCTTCGGGTGACACCAAAAGTCAGCCCTTTTTCTTATCTAGAAGTTGTTGGACTGTTTCGTTGCCCAGACGCCATTGACGATTATTTTCCTATCGTCCGCTTCTCGAACTCCCACGACTGCGTTTTTCGCTCAATCACGATAATATTTAAGTTGTTGAGTTTATCATCTCCTGGTTTTGTTCAAGACATTATGTCTCGCCGAAAATGTGCAACAACATTTTCTGCAATAAGGATTTTTACAAGCGATCGTTGGAGAGATCTTGAGTAATGGTATATGTCACAGCTGTTCTCGCTCTTTCGGTTTCACTCATTACCTGGATTTAACATTTTGAAGATGTCGTCCTTACTGCAACTTGACGGCACGCAGATGCCCACCCGGACTCCTATGGCAGTCTGGAGCCTCGTGTAGGTGAGCAGCACGTCTTTGTAAACCTGCACCAGAAAAAATGCGGTCGTTTCAAATAAGATGAGATTGTATTCACGTACTCTAAGATATATTAAAGACAATAAGTTTATAGCGAATTAAATAAAATTAAACGAACACACTTAAGACTGCTTACGTGTAAGAAGACGAAAGCATTCCTACACGCAGCGCATTCTTATAAGTAGCGCGCCACGTCTTGCTTTTTCACACGGCGCTCCGGCGGCGACATCACGCTTCCTCACTGCGCAGGCGAGGTGCCCGCGCCGGCTCCACGGCTTCCGTGACGATGCATCTGCGTTGTTGTGCTTTTCTTCGTGTTTTATTTCTGAGGCGCGTCCGCTTTGACCTTGAGCGCCCCGCCGGCTTCCGTGACGAAGCATCTGCGTTGAATTGCTTTTGGCCGATGGCTGGGCAGAGCGCCGCGACGGCAGAAATCGTGCCGCTCTTAGGCCAAAATCGCTACATGGGAAACCCGCTTAAAGCCCCTCTTTTCTGGGAAAAGTTGCGCCATTTATTGTGGTGGAAATGCTCGAGACACGTGCCGTGCGCCACTTCTGGGAAGAACATGGCGCCTGAAATTTAGCTCAGTTCTGCGCTGTGCTGCCATGGTCTTCCCAAGGGCTGCACGATGCCCGTGCCTCGTGCATCGACGCACCTTGTGCTACTTTTAAAACTTCAAGGGGCTTTAGGGAACCTAGACGTCGGCGCAGAGCTTTTGCAGCGGCGAGGACCCGAAACATACTTGTTCGCTGGGGAGGAGTGTGTTTCAGCGTTTCGCCGCAGCGGGGCACCAGTCACGTGGCTCTCCCCTTGTTGGTTGTCTGCCACATCACTCTTTCCATTTCGGCGGCTGCTTCTCGTGTCGATCTGACAGGCTTTGTCAGTATATAGGAGGCTATGGTCCGGCTCGTTCCCGCAGCAATGGTTGGCGGTACTTATAAGAAACACATCGAGGGAATTATAAGAAGTATTCACTGGGCGACATATTTGTGGGTGCTGTCTAGAGCGCTTGCTCAAAACGAGCCTCCATTAATAGGCTGCTAAGACCGGCCATTTTGACGGTGTGGAATGCACGTTGCAAAATAACCCTGGAAGCTAACCATCAGCAGGCGCTCAGCAGTCGCGCACACAGCTATGGCCGCCAGTGAATACTTCCTATACTCCGTTCGCTCTTACGCTGAGATTGGAGCCAAAGCGCGAGCTAGCCCGGGCCCCTGCTTTGCGACGTGCATTTCTAGCGCGAGTGCTCGTTCTGCGGATGAGCGATTCAAAGCAGCGACCTCGAGATCTCGTGCTTGTGGCATTTGCTGCAGTCTCAGCTTAAGGTTGAATGGAGTTTATACTCCGTTCAGACTTAAGTCGAGATTGCAGCCAAAGCTACAAGCGCGAGCTAGCCCGTGCTTCTGTCTTTGATATATCGTGCATTTCTAGCGCGATTGCTTTTTCTGCGAAAGAACGCTTCAAAGCAGTGACCTCGGGTTCTCGAGCTTGTGGAATTGGCTGCAACCTCATCTTAAGGGTGAACAATGTATAGTCGTGACTTCTCTTTTTGTGCTTTCTTAAAATAGCAAGAGTGCGGGTGCGTAGCTTTGGTAGGCGCTGAAGATGCGCGAGAGCGGAGATTCGGAAAAACCTGGATATTACTTCACTTTAAAGGGACCATGAAATGATTTTAAAATCGAGTTTCATCCACCGCACGTCGTAAAAGGTGTGAAAAGAAACACGAAAACACAAAAATAGGGAGCCAAAAAAATTATTTGCTATAGAACTTTTAAAAGAAAACTGGACTCTTTTGCGCCTTCCTTCCTTCGCCTGTTCACTACGATGCATCCGCGGAAATGGAGCACGTCAGCCAAATCCAGGTCGCCTATTGGGTAAGAGCCTACCTCACCAGCACCGCGATCGTAAACAATAAATAGCCGGCGAATGTTTCCTAAAAGTTTTGTTAAATGATATTCAGATCCACAGATGTGTGGCGAAAATTGCCAAATTTGATAATGCTGAGAGCCAGGCGCCATCTATCGTGTGGTAAACGAAGCAACTACTGCGCGTGCGCAGTGGGGAAGGGCCGACAGTTACTTGGGTGGCGGGGTGGCGGCCAGCGACGAACGTTTATTTTCTTTGTTTTCCTTCCTCTCAAAACTCTGACTGACTGAACGTTTATTTTTCTACGTGTTCTTCCCGCGCGTGCCGACTTCAAGCAGCAAGAAAACAGTACTTAAAACAGACCACGACGAACAAGAACGCTGGATCCACCGACTCCGACGAAGCGTATAGGCCTAGCAGGCATTCCGACTCGGCGCTGCGTTGCTTCGTCGCAAGACCGTCTGCCTACGACCGGCTGGCGTGCTAAATGGAATATGCCCGCGCGACCCTTGTGGACCCTTCCCGTATTATAGTTTGATCACTGACCTCAATTCTAGATTAAGAGGTGAGGTCAATCTCTTCCCCTTGTTTTCCGAGGCAGTGTTGACGAACACTCGTCGAAAAGGGACTCTCGTCGATTCTATCTTCTTGTTTTGTGCGATATAGAGCTGAAATAAACGCCGTATGGATTACCTTCGTAACACGGTATGTACACTTTGTTATTGGTATGCCATTTTTATTCTGACAGACTGCACGTCACTGTCGAGCTATAACAGTTCGTGGGAGGTATACGTACAACCCCGGTCCAACCTTTCTTTGTCGAGTGTCGCGTCAGTATCGAGTTGCAATTGTAAAAGAACGGTCCCGAAGCGCTTACAAACAGCGCGAATACGAGACTTCCATCAAGCGCGCGCGTCCGCTCCGAGTGTAAACAGGTATTTACGTGGCTCTTGCTGACACTCGTAGTTCAAACGTATCTTTTTTAACGTCGGCTCGCTCCTGCATCTCCGAGGCCGCGAAAAACGCCATCTACGTCGCTTTGCGAACGACTGACACGGGCCGGCCCTTCTGCCAACAATGACGGGGTGGTTGACTTCTGGAGTCTTCACCGGAAGACTCGCTGCACTTCCCAACAGGCATACCGGCGTATGGGACTAGTCCCATGCTGTCGCTGTAGCGCAACATATCTTATTGAATTTCGCTCAGCTGCGATGCGGCGATGAGAGGCGCCGATTCAGGAAATACGTCGGTGACATCAGCGCAGTAAAACCTACCGGCGCACCCCAACTCGTTGCCGCTAACACTCCCATTCTCCTACTGCCGAGAGAACTTCCGGTTCCGGAAACGGCCTACGTCACGGCTTCTTTTGCGGTCAGTTGGAGAGAATGAAAAAGTCGATATTTCAATAATTTTTTGTGTAGAAGTTAGTAAACCGAGACGAAAACGGATGCCTGTTCGGCATTCAGTGAACATTGACGGTTTAATGTAAAAGTTATCTGGAAAAAGTAAAAAGGTCATTTCATGGTCCCTTTAAAGGGACACTCAAGCGGTTTTTGGAGAAGCTACTTTTTGGTGCGATGGTGTTAAGGAAGTGTCAGTGAATGAATATCTTCAGTTTTAGAAGGCAGAAACGCCTATTAATCACGCAGGAATAAAATACGTGCGGACTCTTTTCTGTACTTGCGAGGACCAATGAAATTATCGTATGTTTGAAAATTTTGGCGGTCTTTTTAAAGTTTCGCTAAAAAAACAATTTTCAGTTCATTTAATTATGTTGTGCATGATAATTTCACAAGACGTAAAATATTTCTAGTTTAGAATACGCGATAGCGCAATTATCGTTTCACAAACAAGAGACTACGTTTTCTATTTGCCTTCCTCCGCGGGGGGTGAATTTCCCGTTCCCCAGGGATGCGCGGAAGCGCACGTATCTCCGCGCGTTGCAGGCCGGTCGTGCCGGTCGCGGGCCGGCCGGCTCCTTCCCTCTATCCGCAAACGTGGCGTCGGTGGTGATCGTCGAAATGGACGGCCTGGTGAAAGCTCATCGTTCCGCGTAAAAGCGCTATCCTTGACTGTGAATTTTCGTCGTGTTTCGCTATGATAACCCAGCACGTACTAGAAGGGAACATCCACCTACTCGTGCGGCGATGTCGTGGCGGCACTCTCAAGATAGCAGAAACGCCCGTGCCGTCGTGTTTGTTTACTTCGACTACAGTGGTGCTTTCTTAGCATTTGTGTCCTCGAACATCGCCCGGATTTCTGATTTGGCGCATTTCATGCGTGTGCTCAAGTTCAAGGTATTACTGGCGCGTACCGTATAAAGGATACGAATTTTCACGCGTTTTCATCACCGGAGAAAAGTGACTAGTGTTAGCAATCCTGAACGCTCGCAACGTCTATCTGATCACGAAATTATATTTCTACGTTGCTATATCGCTGCTAAGATTACATTGTCTTTTATAATCGTAGAAAAGGCGTGTGGCGATATTTGTACTATTGCAATGTCGTGTATTAGAGTCGTGATCGTCCAAGACGGTGCTGCATCTTTTTATTTTAATTTTTTCATTCGCTGTACCCTGCAAGCCTATCAAGAAAAAATAATAAAGCTTTAGACTAGAAAACTGTCTGTCTATATTCTGTTACGGCATTGAGTAGCAGTGCGTCCCCTTTTTTAGAGGGGCCGCTGACACAGCTGACGGCGGCGTACAGAAGCGGTCGCCGTGCTGACGACCCGCCGCGCTTGTTGTAGTGGTTACAGGTGTGTGTACGCGCGGCGCAGTGCGGTCGTTCCGGTTGCAACGGACGCAGTCGTAGGTACGCGCTCGTTGCACATGTCTGAACCAGCCTTCCCCCCGTTCTCCCGAGGCGAAAGTCAACGTGGCGACATCGTTTGACATCACGTACCAGAGGTAACGCTGCGATGTCAAACGTTGGTTTGGTTACGACTTGCCCCAACCGCAAATCGAAGAACGCCCGAAAAGGTCTGCGTTTCGTCGTCCTCGGAACCCGAACATGACTCCGAAGCGCTGCTATCGTCCACATCGCATGTCGGAGTGGCGTCATAGGAAATCATCCCCAGGTCGGCTGTCCGCCGAAGAACTTCAACCTCTAACGGCGTCAGGTCCTCGAGCGTAGAGAACTCCGCCATGAACGAAGCTCGAATGACAAAGAGGTTCGGCCGATGCGGCTACCTCGGGATCACTGCGCGACGGAACGTCGTCCAACGCCATTGGCCCGAGATCCTTTTGATAAGCGTGCGACGACCAATGAGAGTGGTTTCGTTTTCGGATGGATCCGAGGTTTGGCGGCCTTCAATTACATTTTTATTAAAGAAATAATCACCGAATGACTATACTTTTTGGTTTTTAGGGATACTTAAGGCGTCTAAATTCAGCTGTCATTATCAAAACACGAACTCAAAAACCACTTGACTGCCCCTTTAAGGGAAAAAAAAGGGGGGGGGGGCGGTTTAGCCACCGTTACTAGATCAACTCAGTTATGGAACTTCCCATAGACGCTGCACATTGGAGGGGATCCGAAACCATGTCCGATTTTTTTGCAGCTAGGTGGCGCTGCCGGCGCATTATTCCATGCGTTTTCGTCTGCGACTGCTCCGCGGCTGCTTGCGAGTCCCGACTCCTCTCGAGGTTCAGCATGGTTTTTGGTTAATTTTTGCCCTTTCGCCAGTAACAATTACAATTTGAGCATGAAAAGCGCTACGACCGCTTTAACATAGGCTTTGCATTATTGTAAAATGCTGCTGCCTTAGCTGTGCTGACAGCGCGAAGCGTTTCGAAAGACCCAAATTTGTCGGCGCCACAATCCGGTGGCTACAATCAGGGCAAGTTTGTACATACTGTAATAGTAGATGTGCCGATGACTACCACCTGCAGCAGAAACAATTTGAAAGTCGTCTGCTACTGTCAGAAAAGCGCCACGAACATCCGTCAGTTCAGTAGGCCAGATGCAACGGCCACGTACGATCTCTATGGCAACAGCCACAAGCGCGCCGTCAATGATGATGATGGCGAGTATTGATGCGGAGCGCGCGCCCTCTAACAGGCCCCACGCAAAGGGACCCCCCTCCGGAGCGGAGTTCCAGAACTGAGCTGGTTCTAATAACGTTGGGTTTAGCGGTATACTTTGAAAATTATTTCTGCAGCCTCCGTGCACCAAATTAAGAAAATAATCTCGATATTCGTCATCTTGGAGGCCAAATGAAGGTGATTTAAGTTTTTTTTTTTCTAAAATACAGGACAGCGTTAATTTTCCCTTAAAGGGGCAGGGCACTCAAGTGGATTCTGGAATTGTATTTTCATAATAATAGCTCAATCTACGGGCTGTAAGCATCCTAAAAAAGCCTAAATTACACTGATGGGTGGCCGATTTTTTTTATTAAAATGAAAGCAAAGATTACGACACGTCCCTCTTTCTGCGCCTTGGAGCATACACCAAAGGGCGCCATCGGACGGCGTTTTCGAACAGTAATGGCTGTATTACGTCTGACGTTTTTCTGAAAATATTGGACACCACGTGCCCAAAAAGAACAAGAATAGTAATGTTCGAAATCTCCATGCAATTGACTATTTTTATTGGCAAATTTTATGAACCTGGTGGGGACCAAGGATGACCCCTCCAAGAGAAAATAGGGCCAGTTTATTTATATCGCTGTGAGTTTAGTATAACCTCTTTCCATCTATAACTGGTCATTTTTATTGAATAAGGGCCAACAAACAATATGCCATAAAAAAAAGAAGCACTCATAGAAAACACATGAGTGCCCCATAAAATAAATTACAATGGACATACGTTAATACGCACCGATTTGGCTTTCTTTCCCATGGCAGCTACTTTGTGGACTTCCTAAAGTAAGCACCGGGATTGACTCGATGTTTTTCATTTCATTGCGTTCTTCCTTATGTTGTAATAACAAACCAGTTGATAGTCAGCGCTGTGTCTTGTGTTCTTTTGGTCTCTTTGTGTCCTCGTCCCAGTCGCGATGTTCTTCAACATGAATAAAGTCACCTTTAATTTTTCGATTGTTTCAGAAGTACCGCGCTGTTTTAAACAACAGCATGCAGAAACAAAACTTAAAAAAAGCTCACAGCGTTGAGAACATGACGCTTACTCACAATTTGTTTTTATCGGCTCCAAAACGCGCTTTTCGTACTGTCCGTGTGTGTTAGATTCACCGGATTAGAACCTGCTCATCTTCTTAATTCTTGTGAAACGCAGACCGCTGATTTTGCGTGACAGAAAGAGCCCACATCTTGGGTCCCCCCTCGGCTTTGATATACGCCTCGCAAGTGGGCTCATTTTTGTCTTCTGCGCATGAGAAAGGAAGTAGCGGTGACGTCAGAACGCCGAGCCCTGATTGGCTGATCGCGACCCCCTATCCGAGCGTCGTCTGCTCCTTTGCAACGTCGTCTGCTCGCAACGTCGTCTGCGTCACCTTTCTTGCGACGTTCGGAAGTGCAGGTCTTTACGAGCGAGCTCGACTTCGGCTTTCAGAGAGGGCAGACGAAATAACTCGAGCGGTACGTTGTTTTTGTCTAACAACCAGCAGACGTGCATCAAGGAGGGAAGTCAAAGGACTCACTGGCGAGGTGTCCCGAGGCGCCGAGGTTTGTTTGCTAAGAACCGAGAGGTGAGGATGCTTAGTGTCCGCAAGTTCCCTCCCAAATACTTTTTCCCTCCTTTCGTGTGCGGCGAGACCCCTGATTCTTCAACGGCGTCGGCGAGTTGGTGCAGTTAACGTCGTCTGCTTTACGTCTGCTAGTCAAAGCGATGGCTGCTTTACCTTTCCTGCGTCTGTCGGAGATTCACCGCTTTTTTACCGGCGAGAGTCACCGTTGCCTCGAGAAACAAGGAGATAACAAGAGGAAGAAATTGACCTCTTAATCTAAAATTGAGGTCAGCAATCAAAGTACAATACGGGAAGGGTTCACAAGGGTCGCGCGGGCATATTCGATTCAGCACGCCAGCCGGTCGTGGGCAGACGGTCACCGAGTCGCGGAGTGCCTGCTAGGCCTAACTGCCGTACTCGCTTGCTCGTGTTCGTTGGAATCGTGGTCGTTGGAGCTTTTCCCGGGTGTTTCTGGATCCAGCGTTCTTGTTCGTCGTGGTCTGTTTCAAGTACTTTTTACTTTTTTTCTTGCTGCTTCAAGTTGGGACGCGTGAGAAGCGCACGTAGAAAAATAAACGTCCGTGGGTCGTCGCGATGCGACGCTGTCGGCCATGCTGATTTGATCGTAAGAAGTGCGTAGACATGTAGCTTCGGAGCTGTCGTAGGATTTCGTCGTAACCTGCGCAAAACTTACGAAAATTTTGTTTCGTGAATACGAATTCGTTCTTAACTTATGTCTTACGCACATTTTGGCGTAAGATCGTTTCGTGAATCTGCACTTCCGAAAGCCGCAGGAAAGGTAAGACAGATGCAGACGACGTTGCGAGCAGACGACGTTGCAAAGGCGCAGACGACGCTCAGATAGGGGGGCGCGATCAGCCAATCAGGGCTCGGCGTTCTGACGTCACCGCTACCCCCTGCGCAAGAAGCAGACGAACTTGCCCTCCGCATTATTTGCTTTCGGTTATCTTGCGTGAGTGTAAAACCGTTTTGAGCCGGGTTAATTTTTTTTTTTTAAAGAGAACTGAACAGTTTGAACGATAATTAATACAGAGTTCCAGGGGACCGTTCTTACACATCCGATACGGTACGAGGGGCCCTCCAGTACGAACTGCGCATGCGCTAGCGCAGAAGAGTCGCGCATGCGCAGTTCGTACCAGAGTGCCTATCGTACCGTATCAGTTGTTCAAAAACGGTTCTCTACAACTCTCTGATGACGCACATGCTGATGTGACCATCAAACTTTGCATTAAAAAGTTTGTGCAGAGAACTCGGAGTTCACGGTTCCAGTTTGAAACCCAAAAAATCACCATATCAACTGTCCAAACAAAGCGTTCAACCTCCTTTCGTTTACCTCTCTAACAATAGATTCATTTTTTGTTGTTCGCACGCTGTAGAAGCTGTTGCTGCGGATGTATCGGAGCATTTTTAGCTCAAAACCTGACGACTACGTAGTCGTAAATCCGGAAATCGAGCAGGAGGGGGAGAACCGCAAAATTAATAACGGTTACAAGTAATTTTAATATTTCCAAAAGTAGCCAGTGTACCTTTGTGATTAAAGCCTAATAAAAGCTGTCAAATAATTGCAAAGTTCCTAAAAAAACCTATTACAATTAATTTGATTACTCGTGATAAGTACCGTATAGGCTTGTAGTCTGCAGTGGCTAAATTTCCTATCTACAGCGAATACACTAGACATCTGTTGGAGCTTACTAACTACCCTTTATCTAAACGAACAATGAACATAATTGCAGTTATTAGAGGGGCGGTGCAATGATATTCAATTAGAATGTTTTTCACTTTGCACGAGCTTACTGGCACTAGTGGAGCTCAAGGATGCCCGCACGCAACGCCACTGACCAAGAAACTCCTTTGTTGCGCTGTAATTTCGAGGACAAAACCGAGATTTTTCATTCAAAATATCCTTCGCAAAACCTGATGACGTAGCTGGGCGGTAGCAGTACCACCCAGTGACGCCGTTTGAATGCGGCTCATAGATTGGACCCGAGCATGGCGTGGACACTCGATTTGGGCTCGTGATAATCTATAGCTCGAGAAGCATTCGGGTAGTGTCCTGTGTCCAATCGCTGCAATGACGATAACAGCCGAACCAGAACAATGTCTGTAACTCAGCGCGTGTACTGTGCTTTGCCAACCCCAGCGCAAGGCATAAGGCGGCATATGATCGGCTCCAGATCACGCGGCCGCTTGTTCTGGCTGCGAGTTGAGGAAGTGAACTCTGCTCGTCTTTTTTTATTTTTTTTTTCTGCGACTTCGATTGCGTGTGGTGGAAAACGAACGGGTATTTCACAGGTCAATAACGTCAGGGATCCGTCCTAAGCGGTATCTGCGCAAAATAAAAAAATCGTTGCATCGCCCCTTTAATGCAGGTATTGTAGCTGCCGCTCTTTTTTCAAATTAGTTTCGATTTGGAACAGTCTGCAGTAATGAAATGATCTAGCCGCTAGCGACCAATATTCTTTTGTGTTTATTTTAGCGTGCGGCTGTACCGCACGCTGAAATAAACGCTGCATACAACGCACGTTGTATGCAGCATGGAGATTTGACTTCTAAGTTTAAGTTTCTAAATTAAATATGTCCTCTAACTAAAAAGGTAATTTAACAAAAACATTTTTTTTTTAGTTTCTCCTTTAATCCTACAAGCAACCTTGTTCCTGGTGGCCGCCAAGTTGGGTAAGCTAAAGGCAGAAATAAAAGTGTCGCAATGTACCTCTTCTCTTATTCTGAAAATTTTCTGCAGCTAAAAAAGCTATTTTCCAGAAAATAAATGCAGATTAATCAACTTGACTCTTGAATTGAGAATAAAGATTAAGAAGTGACAGAAAGACAAAATATGGCGAAGCCGGAATTTGACTAAGGTCATCACGTTGCCGGTGAGGTATGCTAACCCCCGCACCATCCTGCTTTGACTTTCGGTGTTTTGTGTCTCTGAATGCACCTTAACAGAATATTCGCAACTTTCACGGGCCAAAAGGGCCGCACCAGTTCGTTACAAAATTTCTGTCACGTGGATGATTGTCGTACAACTCCAGTGCGAGGTTGGGTCTGCGACGTGCATACGTAATTCTAATTTAGCGAAATACAAGCGATATAAGAATCATACCTCATACTTCGTAATTTATACTTCCACGTCAGGAAGGTGTAAGCAAGCAGCTTTATTTGGACACCCATCATCCAATAGCTAGGGAGTGTGATGCTCAAACAGCGGTACCACCATCGCTGCAAGGTGCGAATATCTCGTAAGTGATGGCGCACGACGCCGCGTGGGACCAACACCACCCAGAACAATCAAAGCCCGTGGACTAGAATTTTGACATCATCACAGTGAGATTAAGCCAAGACACTGATTGGAAACGAGTGACATTTTCTGGAACGAGGTACGTGCTGCAGGTGCACCCGATGTCCTCTCACTGTTTTTCCCACCACGTGTAGAACATGCATGCTTCCTCGTTTACGGGTTTCTAGAAACACGACGTCATCGTCTGCGAGTGTCAACAGCCATGTGGAATGTATCACGGGTCTGGCCACGGTGGGAAAGTTGCTGTTCCACTCACCGAGTCCTCTTTGAGAAGCTGGGGCAGCTTGGAGATGGCGTGCTTGGTGAGGGCCGGGATGTGTGGATGCTCCACCTGGATGTTGCAGTGCTGACCCCGAAAGTCCTCGTCACCCTCGGCGGTTGGCGACAGCACCTCGAGGCACTGGTCATAGTCGCCGTAGTCGGACATGGTCACGTCCAAGATGCCCGACGGTGGCCGGCCGATGGAGTCCAGCACTGTCGAGACCATGATCAGGAAGGTGAGTTGTTGAGAGTTTGCCCCTCTCTCGTGTGGTCAAATATTAATAATCAAAACCACTGTTTGTTTTGTTAATACTCTTGGGGTACAAATTGTTTCGAAGCTAATGATTTATTTATTTATTTAATTACCTTTAAGCGCCCCGGTGAAGCCTCACATAAAAGGGGATATCATGCAACGCACATGAGTAATTGAACGAATACTATCAGTATAAAAAATTGTATAACACTGTATGAATGATGCATCCACAACAAAGGATCACAATCAACCACGCAGAAAGAAAACAACAAATGCTGTTGCTAAGCGAGCGATACACATGTTTACGAGCGGTGAGTCATTTAGAATCACGCAGCACTGACATGAAGAATTCGCGGTTTCTGACGAGAGCTCTTTCATTTGCTAGCCCATTTCAGTCAGTCGCGGCCAGGGCGAATTGGCAATATTTAAACGAATTAATCTTGGCAAAGGGATTCAGCAAGGCAGAAAGTTGGGTGGGTTGGTTGAACATCTTAAAAGGTAAAACAGCGGAAACAACGAGCCATAAGGCATTCAGTTACAAGTCCGCGCTGTGTGTGTGCCTTCCTTGCTTATTGTGTCACGTTTCTTGCACTGTTTTATCTTGTAAGTTGGCAAAGGAAGTCTAAAATTTTTAATTATGATCATGACGAGGGGAAATCCGTTGAGTGGTATAGGATGTTAGTTAACCGAAGTCGCGAATTACCTCCTATGATTGAGCAGCAATAAACAGATGGAGTCTTTAAGTTGTGTGATATTTACACGTGACTATATATTAGTATGAACCAAGTTGCCCTGTTTTGTATCGATTCAAGACTGACGAGTTAAGTAGCGTATTTCCTCGACTAATAGCCCCGCTTCTTATGAACAATGCTTGTGGGTCCGCTTTCCCGCCTGCTTTCCCGCGGAGCACAAGAATAGCGACTCACCTCGACCGGTAGAAAAATGACAACGATTTATGGGCAAAAAAAGAAAAAGAAATGTCTGCAAGCGAAATCGCTGTCCGCTCAGATTGCACTTTTACGGAGAATCTTGTTCTCGACCTTGTCATCCGCTGCGTTTTTTTTTTTTTTTGTTTGTTTTTCTTTTGCAAAATGCGATGATCGGGTGTATGCGTGCTCTGCAGGAAAGTAGGCGCAAGGGCCTCGTTCATTAGAAGGGCGGCTATTACTTAAGCAAATACAGTATTGTAATGTGGGTTCTAAACTATACACGCATATTCCAACTTTGGCCTAATGAAAGTGGTGCACACAAGTAGCTTGGTTTCCACCGTTGCCATATGCAAATGTCTTCTTTAAAACCCCATGTTTGATTCGCGCTCTCACTAATGAATTCTTTATGGACATTTCACGATAGGGTAGGAGTTAGGTGAATACCTAAGTATTTACTATATGAATTAAAGTTTTCTAACTTGAAATCTATAAGTGTATTTGTAATGAAGCATTGTAAGACGGTTAATAAATGCCATAGATTTTTTTAAATATTACTTTGAACATGCTACTTATCACGCAGTAAAAGTAGGGCGGCCAAGTCCATTTGAAAAGCTAGACAGTCAACATATTTGATAATGGGCGGTGGATTACACAGTTGTGGCAAATAGGCGGATTTTTGAACGGTCATCTGGAAGATCGTTTATATATATTGAAAAATATGTGCCAAGAACTGATCCTTGAGGAACTATCGACTTCACATTTATTGAGAAGGGGGGGGGGGGGTTGACGTTATTTACGATAACCGATTGATTTCTATTGCTCAAAAACTCTTGAATTCGTGTGATTGCAGTTTCGTTAATTTTAAGATACCGTAATTTTATATACAGTATTTTCTCAAGTAATAGCCGCACTTCTTACGAACAAGGCCTGCGCGTCCGCTTCCCCACGGAGCACGGGGAGAGCGAATCACCGCGATCGGCAGAAAAATGGCAGAAATTTAAAGGGACAGAGGAAATGTCTTCGAGCGAAATTGTTATCTGCTCAGATCTCATTCTAGGTAGAATCTTGTTCTCGACCTTGTCATTCGCTGCGTTTTTATGCAAACAGCAATGATCGGCTGTATGTGCGCTCTGCAGGAGAGTAGGCAGAAGGCCTTGTTCATAAGAAGGGTAGCTATTACTCGAGCAAATACGATAAGACGACTGCGAGAGAGGGATTCGATCAAATACTTAAAAAAAAGCAATGAAAACTGTGTCAGTTTGTCAGGATAAGTGAATGTTGTGTAAATGAGGTACCAGTTAAAAAGGTTGAGATTCACATGAAATACCTTGTGGAAAACCACGCTGGTTAGGAGAAAGTATATAATTAGAACTGGAGTGTTCATTATGAATGAATATATTATATCCTCTAAAAGTTGAGATGAAATGAACGTTAGTGAAATGACGCTATAATTCGATAGACTTTCACGATTGCCAGACTTATGAACTGGAATTACATTTTCTAATTTCAGTACCGTCGAAATGCAACCAGCATCAAGAAACTGCAGGAATATACAAGCTAGCAAGAAAAACACCCGACACAATTTTTGTTAATTTGAAGCAGCTTTGAACAAGTCAGGCCTCAGACTCCTTCGGCGGCAAACGATCAGTGGTACTGAAAACCCCGTCAACACTTATAAATATGTCATCATAACGCTTTGTTTCGCTTGTGCCCAGAAACAACCACAGATGAATCCCGCGTGGGTTCATCTGTGGTTGTTTCTGTTAAACGCAAAAGGCCAATAGTGCAACGTTAACAACAAATGTACGACAAACAAAATATACGTGACATGCCTCGGCATACTCAGGAAAGTAACATCGATTCATGCATAAGTAAACTTGAGTAATGCAAACAAGTAACGCGATAAATTAAAACAACTCTTCGGGCGCCGTTTCTGAAGCAAGGTTACCCCTTGCGACGTTCTATCAGTAGTAGCACGACAGATTTATTCAATTGGAATGCATATACACTCTAAAAAACGCCCGTGCGTCTACTTTCCCGCACAATACTCGGAGTGCCAATCACCGCAACTTACGGAGTCAGCTCAGCAAATGACGATGCCGAAACATATGTTTAGACCAAAAAACGCCGTCTGAGTTGTGACCTTAAGCAATTCAAGCGTGACGTTTTGCATTGCTTAATGTCACAACTCAGACTGCGTTTGTTGGTCTAAACATATGTTTCGGCATCGTGATTGGCTGAGCTGTCTCCGTAGGTTGCGGTGATTGGCTATCCGAGTGTTGTGCGGGAAAAAAGACGCACAGGCTTTTTTTAGAGTGTAGAACTAATGGAAAAGTTGCGCGTGTGCCATTACCTGTCCTAAAACTACGCTCGAAGTGTGGAGCGTTTGCTCCCTTGAAAAAGCAATGGGAGAGCCAATCACTGCATTCCAGGAAGGGAGCGCTGGAGGACCAATCACAGGGCTGATCATATGTTTAGACTTGGAAAAACTGTCTGTGCACGCCGTGGGACTCAGCATGACATTACACAGTGCTCAGTGCCACAGCGCAGACAGTTTTTCGGGTTCTAAATATAAGATCAGCCCTGTGATTGGCCGAGCTCCCTCCGTGGATGGCAGCAATTGGCTCTCCCAACTGCTTTGCGGGAGAGCAGACGCTCCAGATTCCTTAGAATGTACGGCACATTAGACCAATCATTTTTTGGTTTCTCCGCGACAGCAGTTCGCGCTCTGATCAACGTTTCGAACGTTGGACTGGGAAGCGATAATTGGCCTTACTTTTTAGAGTAGACGTTTTTTTTTGTGGTACTTTAAAAGTACACGTCCGAACCAAGACATTTCTGTTATTAGATACCTTTTCTTTAAGTAAGCCACATTCAATGTAGGATGTCACCTCGGTCTTAGAACATTGCACCGCGCGTTACTCTTCAACCGATAAACACTAAAAGCACATTAATAGTAAGGGCATTTTATAGCTAATGGTTATTTCTGGCTTTGTTCACTAAATTAACTTTTACAACGAGTGAACTCGCAAACAAACGAAACCAGACAACGAAAGCGCTTTGCCTGTTGTACTTTTAAACTTAACAACGAGTGAACTCGCAAACAAACGGAACCAGACAATAGAAGCGCTTTGCATGTTGTACTCTTAAATTTAACAACGAGTGAACTTGCAAACAAACGGAACCAGACAACGAAAGCGCTTTGCGTATTATACTCTTAAACGTTTTTAGACTTCTTGGCATTTAGCTGCAACTGAATTAGATAAATGAGTGATTGAATGGATATACAACGCCATAGTTCTCGCTCGCTGTTTATGTCGGTGTCGCCATGATCACGTTAGTTACAGTTCTTTCTTCTATGTCTCGAACAGTTTTTCTTGCTGCGAAATTGTCACCCCCTTTTCTCTCTCCCCCCTGCCGTCCGCACACGGGGTCCATGTCATCGCTATTGGCGATGATGGCGCAAGATCTTCGGCAAGATCTAAAGCATAAAACGAAGAGCAGCGGCGTTCGAATTGCCTGGCATCTAAGTGTGAAATGACGGCTCCTAACACAGTGGCGTGTTGCGTTCTCGACATCCACTCAATTGTAATTTTACGCACAGGGCCAACATTGCATTTCTACGGGAGGTGCTTGCCTTAGATGTTTCGAAGAGTCAGCACGGTGGGCAACACTCTCCAGCAACTTGTCGCCTGCGAGAGGCGGAATGTTTCAGGCACGAGCAATACAAGATCGCTCAGGCCGAGTGGACGCGACCTCTCTCGTGGCACTCTGATATTTAGCTACATTTAAAATGTTACTCAGAAAAAAAAAAGTGTGTTTCTTTAGTTACAACATTTTTTTAAGCAAAATTTTAGTTTACATTACACTGGCGTTGGAAGCTCGATATACTTAAATTTTGGGTTGTGGGGGGAGGGACACTGTTCTTCAAATCTCTTACATCATTTTTTTCAATGTTAGCGCTGAAGTATAGCGCTTAAGCGCACCAAAATTAGGCACGCTAATATATATCTTAAAAATATGCTATAAGCTGTCATAAAATGTTCAAGCTTATGGTGATTAAGCTGCTCAAAATATGCTCCAAAAATATTTAGTGCATGCTAGCGTAGGAATGTGAAGCTCAAAGCTCAATTGGTGGGAAAATGCTTAAAATATACATCTAACTCTACTATCATGATTTTAAATTATTCCAGTTTTGAACTTGCAATTTTACATAATATATGCATGCATAAATATTGCCACATATCTTCACCATAAAGATATCTTATTTGCAAATGAGTATGGAATGCATCTCGAAATATCCAACGTATGGTATAAAACTCCTTTATACGATTACGTAATAATGCTTGTTGTCATTTGCTTTCTTTAAAACAGTATCACATTGCTTTGCTTCAGGGGTTCTGGAACCGGGGTTCCGTTTTTTCGAAATAAATCTGGAAAAAAAAAAAAAGAAACCGAAAAACACTTGCCGGTGAATAGTTTGTCAATTCGGATTCATCCAAAAAACTACGAATTTCAAGGTTAAAACTAGCAACAAAAAATACGAAGCTTTACAACTGAACTTTATAAAAGCGCAAGGTCAGTGGCTCTGAGGAGATTCTACTTCAGTTTCCCTTGAAATTTTATACTGGCAAAAAGGGGCTTGCTTTTTAGCATGTCGAGGTTCATTGGGGAGAACGGGTCGTAGTACCCGGACCTTTTTTTAGTTTGTTTTCGAATTTTTTAACTTTACGCAGTAAAATAAACACCGAATTAAAAAAAAAATAGATATAAAAAAAAGAAAACGGTTGACAAACGCCGAATTCACAGCGGAAAATGAACTCTGAAAAACACATTCTGAGTTTCACGAGAAATAAACTCCGAAAACACGAAATATTACTTATAAGTGGTCAAGTGGTCAGAGCGCGCTTTTCTGTAGTTTCCCGGGGACAGCCTTGATGCGAGCTTCTGGCGAATCCGTTCGGATCAGTGGACGCCGCCACCGGCTCCCGCGTGGGTTCCCGGCCGTTCGCGATGCGCGTCGTCGGCTACCGTGGCCTCGCTCCGCTGGGCGCGTGCGACGGCGAGAGCGCAGCTGCTTGGCCAAGGAGCTTCCTTCCGCACTTGCTCGGATGACCAGCCGCTTGGCCTTGCCGCACCCGCTGCCGCTGCGAAGGCCGGCTTCTGCCGCTGTCCTCAGTCCACAAAACGCGCACTTCTCTGCGCACGTGGCCGCAAAGTACGTGCCAAATCATAACGGACGGTCACTCATGCCTTAGAGCTTCGTTCTCTGCCAACTTATACAGTCAGATCTCGCGATTACGGACCCTGTTAATATGGGCATCCATCCGCTATGTAGTTAGACAACCTTTTTGGGAAAAGCATGCATTTCTGTGACGATAATAATACCTGGAGAAGAGGGACAAGAAAGAAAAAAAGAAACATAAATCTCCAAACAAAACTAGATGACAAGTGCGCGACCGAAAAAAATCCTCCTGGTTCTGATATTGATCCAGGGACCTCTTCATTTCCAGTGGAGCGCTCTACACAACTGACCTAACCACTATACTTAGACGCCAGTAGAGCAAACGGGTTTTATCAGCTGCCACCAATCTAACACCAACAAGGGTGAATGGCCTGCATGTTTAAGGTTACGATGATAACGCAATTAATGCAAAGGTGAAAACGAGCTCGGCAAGAGTGATACCAGGACCAGCGAAATTGTGTGGTCGCGCACCAGTCACCTAGCTGCGTTTGGAGACCTGTGTTTGTCCTTCGCCTCCCTTGTTCCCATTCTCCAGAGATTTTTACCGTCATTCTTGTCCAGCTCGTTTGCATCTTTGCATTAATTTCATTATCATGCATTTTTGTACGGTCGTTATGAAAAATTCTAATTTTGGGAAGTTTTTGTGAGAAACGGATGTGCCTGTACATTAACGAGACAGAACTGTGCGCGCAACGTTAGACTTTGCAAGTGTAAAGTTGCTTCGAACAAAGCTTTTTTCGTTATATTTTAAGGTAGGCAAAGGAATGGCCACTGGAAAAATCTAAGAGCGAGGGACCTCACGTATCGCATAAAGAATCGGAGATAGAGCCTGCTTTGCTTTGGCTTTTCTGTAGAGTCGGCACATGTATGACTTGTTCAGCAACAAATTCATGACATTTTTTGTCACGACTGCGGTCACCAAACCTGTCATCAGGCATTCAGTGTCTCTATAAGCCGAAGTGGAAGTTCATCATGCAGCCGAACGTGTTGAAGAGAACGCAAGAAAAAACGTGACGTGTTAGTGTGGAGAAACTGCGCACACACATGGAGACTGGATGGCGCGAAGCGGCCCTGTGTTTTGCAAGGTAAGCCCGTGAATGCTCTGCGGATGTCTTACATGTCGGTGCAATCTTCTGCGGTTGCAGTGTAAATGCGACTTTCTCAAAGGTTGTTGGAGTGTGAGACGCAGCAGACGGAGCACGCGGAAAACATATCAGTGGAACCCCGGCAGCACCAAGCGGAGTCCTGGCACCAGGTGGCGGCAAAAAAGAACCAAACACTCGGAAGTACCTAAACCCGTTGCGGCAAAAGAGTGCTTTTTTCTATGCTTTTCTGCTTTTTTCTTTCGCGCACTTCCTCTCCAGAAGTCCGGAGCGCGCTGGTTTCACGAAGCAGAGCGCCGGTGTATGTCTGAACAAGTAATGTTTTACCCCGTCGGGAGTAACATAGAGGCACTCCAGTAAGAAGCTCGGTTGGCACTACATGTCCAATCAGTGACGACACGAACGCTGCCTCTCCGTTCGGCTGGTAGTCGGCCTGTCGACGTTCGTTGCTGGAACCTAACCGACAGCAGCATAACACATTCTGCGTTAAAAAAAAAAAAAAAGTTATAAACGGAAAGCTTACATGTTGATGAAGATTATCGGCTCGAGGGCAGCAACCGTTCGCGCTCATCAACGACCAAGAGCAGGCACATTGTTCACTTTTCCCACCGTTACCCAAGAGCAAGGAAGAACCCTTCTACATAGCTCAAACCCACAAAGTGTCGGAAAACTGACAGGTGAAAGGGAAACGCGGAATAGGATAGGAGAGCATTTGCGAATCTACCCCCCTCACACACAAACACACACACACACACACACACACACACACACACACACACACCTCCCTACCCATAGGCATGCACAAATATTCTGCAATTGTCAATGAATTGAGCCAAGATTACAAAGCAACGAATTAAAAGATTCGGCAGCCTGCATCAAAACTTTTTCGCAAGTTTAGGGATCATAATCGTCGTGATAAAACTGCTCTGATGTCAAAGTCTTGAATCTTCCCATGATAGATATTTTCAAATATTCGAAAAAAAGAGACTAGGCATGTGTGATCATTGCTTCAGGAGGACATCATTACCGGATATAAGCATGAGGTGCAATTGACAGACAACTGTCGAAAAAATTAAACTTGTTTTGATTATTATCACAAGTCTGAAGGACACACGGGCAGCTTTGGTTATCAATATAATCAATATAATCACGGCAAGGTAAAATTTGTTCAGGAGGGGTGTGTATGAGAGCAAGTTGCTCGCCGTGTTGGTGGTGGTACCTCGTGGAAGTTTCACGTCGCCTATACTCCATTCACCCTTAAGCTGAAGCTAGAAACGCTGCCTTCTGCGCGAGGTCACTGACTTCTCCGTGCTCTCGTTGCGCGTGCCTGCGCGTTCATACTTGTCTTAGCAAGGGCAGTAACCTTTCTCCGAAGGCGGAGCTTCGAGTCTCAGCTTAAGTGTGAACGGAGTATAGGTTAGCCTAGCACGTGTCGCTGGCACAGATCTAGACAGCACCGGCTACGCAAGGTATGAGGTAGTGCACCGTACGAGGGCGCTGCGTTCGCTTCGCTTTATGTGGGAGGTGACGTCGCGCTTGGCCTTACATCGGTGGTGACGTCAGATCGCGCGATGCAAAGCCTGATACGGGGAGTGTCTCACGCTGCGGGCGGTGACGTCAGCTATGCCACCTGATGCCTTTTCGAATGGCGGAGGTTTATCGCCCATGGTATATGTACATCTATTGGCTGCTGTGCGAAATCATGACATCAAATACCCGCTCCACAACCGTTGGTGGATTATGATCTGCCCCGTGACGTCGCGGGATCACGTGGAAAGCTACACTTAGTCATTCTAGAGCTAGCTGCGCGCGCCAACGGTTCGCTACAGCATCGTGTGAGTCTTATTTACTCCTGTTGCCTGAACTCTCGTTCATCTTCTCGAGGCTCCGAGCAAAGGTGCCGGTGTGAAGATTAGTTCATTTGTTTATTTTTGTGCTGATGAAGAGCTGATGCCTTGGTAATATTGCACAAATAGTGCGATTACAAATCAGTCAAAAACAAGTAAAATACAAAAAAAAATAGTTAAAAACGTCAGTATCTGCTGCACAACGGGTGCTACAAGTGCTGTATGAGGGTGATAGGGCTAATGTAGATGATTTAATTAACCAAAAAGTAGGAGAAACACAAAACGTTTCTTGGAATGTGAACATGAATGGACGACGTGAGATCAGCGTTAATCTGTAAAGGCATTTATACAATATATTATCGCTCACGTCTTTTTGAACACAAAGTAGGGCAACTGCGTCGCTCTAAAAGTATCATATATTTATATTAAACTGTACGAGGAACATAATGATCATAAAAAGTTCAAAAGGAGCTTTTTATAATACTTTCTATCAACACTTGGTTCGCACGCCGAATACAGTTCAAGAAAGCAAAGGAGAACTCCAGCTTGGGCCGAATTAAAGAAAAGTATAATTTTGACATGCAGAATGACGTGGAGAACTTGCGCGTAATACTAGAAATAACACCCAGGTTACAAAAAAGAGTCAAAAATGGTAATAATAATGGGTACCTTAAAGAAACAAATGAGAGGTTGTATATACAATTAGTGCAAGTATCGATCTCTGCGGCACACCCGAAAGTAAAACATAAGGTTGGGAGTACCGTGTCCAGGAACAAGCAAGAAATTTTGTGGATTAGGCAAGTAATCCAGAAACAGTGCGCAAAGCTCTGTATAACGGATGATTCACAAAGTTATCCTGTATTTGGGCTAATTTTATGTTTTAAAAACATTTGACAGGATGTTGAAACAAATGAATGCGTAGGCCTTTTCGAACGAGCATAGCAAAGACACCGGCCTTAACTTGTCACATCACACGTTTTTACAATTTTATGCACTGGCATGGCTATAAAGTATATTCAAAGCGAAGGAAAAGTGAGGGTTGATAGGAGGTTAAAGTTGTGCCTTAAGATCGGTGTAAACATTGGGGAGCACCTTTTAACAATGAAAAGATTGCATAATCCGGATTTTGTTTTTACTGCGCTCTTGGCAAATCTGAGTAATTATAATAATTATGATTAAGTATAATTAAATATGACTCAGCCTTTTATACGTTTTATATGCCTATGCATTGCCTGCTATGAGCTGTGTGCTTTATGTTTCTCTGACTTGCGTGTAATTTTTTTGTTGTTGTTACGCTCGGGCGCAATGGTTAACGCATAAACTCCAACCCTTAAATACATCCTGTGTTAAAAATGCGCAAGATAATAGGAAGAGGCGTGCGTCATTTCGGATTACCCGTTTTAATGTTTTCACATAAGGAGAAATTTCGGAACGAAATAATTTCACCCTGATTTTTGGTTGACACTTTAGTCTGCATCTTGCTCGTGGCTTGTTTTCTGCTTTGTGTTCATGTTGTGGAAACCTAGTTTGTTGAACTGAACTGGGAACAACCTATTGAGAAAAAGAAAAAAAAACAAAAAAAACCTGGTTGGTATTGTCGAATCTGCTATCGGTTGAGTGTTGTTGCGCAAGAGTGTGACGCTCCCGCAACTTTTTTCAATGTCAAATGTTTCAAAAAGTTGGATATGTTGTTGAGGTACTAAGAAGAGGATACAAAAATAAATTTAATAAAAATAGAGTTTAAAACACTCTCCGTCGAATATATTGTTATGAAAAACTAACATTTCTTCTTGGTGGCAGGTGCCCAGAGAAAAGAACAGGAACCTGGAAGCTCCGGTACAGATATTGAGGGCTTGAAGAGGGTGTGTGACGATCGCATGGGCGAGTGTAGTCCAGGGACTCATGCCATAAAGTGCAGCATAATCGGTATGCTGAAAGTAGCACCACCTTGCACTCCTGATTTAAAGCAAAAAAGAAATATAGGCACATTGAGCTTTTTGTTTCTGATAATATTCAGCCGCTAATGGAAGCAGGAACACATATATTTTTATATTTGGGTTTGCTTTGTTTCATTTAAAACCTAAATTTTTCAAAGAATTGACTGGTGTTTAGCCATTGGGGCGATGCTGCCTGCTTACAAATTTTATCATGGTAATAACAGCACATAAGGCATGAAGCGTAAAACATCTGCCGGCCGCTGAAAAAACAAAAGAAAAAAAAAACTAGGAGTTGACACACTTTTTCTTGTAGCTTACCGTAGTAGCGATATGTACACATAACTGCATTTCTTCGATGCTCCTTCAGCTAATGCAAGCTAAGCCATTGTATGCATTCATCGTAATTCAAGGTACTGGAATACGACCTAAAGTGTCTAGGAACATAATCTTGGGTAGAATAATTAAGATAGCTATAAGGTCTGGAAAGCGAGGAAGTCGAGAACAAGGAAACACGCAGCACGTTTTTCTTCATTCCAGTCACGAAACGGTGAGTCTCCATTAAAGCCTCAGCAGGAAGAGCCTCTTTTTTTTTGTTCCTTCGTGCCATGAACCAGGACCGAGCAATTCGCCCTAAAAGCGGAACAACTAGCAAATTAATTCCGTTTTCAATGCAATGTAAACAATGTTTCCGGCATAGTTCATATCTATATATGCGAAGAGCAAGTTGTCTGCCTCTTGCGCTGGGGTTGCAGTGACGTCAGAACGACACTGAGTTCTGATTGGCTATGATTGAAAGGATAGTGGGTAGACCTCAATGCTAGATGCCTTCAGGTCTACCCACTATTTTTTTCCTCAATCAACCAATAAGTGTTCGGTGTTTTGACATCATCGCAACCCCCTTGTTCGAGAACCAGGCGAACTTGCACTCCGCAGAGTTGCGAGGAGCTTTGGAAACGCAGGGTGTGGCGAGTCTTTGGCATTCTGCCGCCGCTGCCCTCACCCAATCAGATTGCTGCAACGGGCAAAGAGAACGTTCGACGACCATTCACGAGGCAATGAGCGCGAACAGAATTAGTCACACCCTTCGTTTTTTCGAGCTGTGAGTGGCAACAGGATTCCGCGTTTTCGGTAAATACAGATAAACCCCGATAATTCCCTTCACCTTAATCCGGCTTACCCGAATCGGAACCCGCACCCCTTTCCCTCTCTTTCCTTCAAAACAAAAAAGAAACAAACGAGTTTGAACTACATTTTGAAGAAAAACTTGTTAAGATTCACAGGAAGAAAAAACTTTATATTACAGTTGTATATTCTACCCATCCGGAACACGCCGCCCATACCGCGTACTGTCCGCAAGGCTGCTTCATTCCTTGAAAACAAACACCTCGTCTCGTTTCTTTCTCTTCTTCTATTATCGATACGGAGACGTTCTGCAAGTATTCATCAACGCGTGTGTTCCCTGGAGGTTGAGGAATTTTATCTCCGTGCTCCGTTTTCTTTGATATAAAGCCCCCATTGTCAACGACATTTTGCCTGGAACCAAAATTCATTAAACCAACCACAACATTGAATCCAAGGGAAAACATAAGCCCCGAAAAAATACCCTCGCATTCGCAAAAACAAAAATAATAAACAACAAAGACACGACACCCTACTCATCGCTGACACAACTAAGCCTTTGTTCGCTCTTTCGAAGTAGCAACTGCCTGCTGCAAAAGGGGGGTTTTGCTAATTCATTCTCCTATCTTCAACGAAAGCCATTCCCCCTGTGCAATATCAAATCCATGTACTGTATTACTCCACTCCTTGAAGAGGGCTCACCTCAGTGAAATTTAATTCGGGACATTTTAACGCACAATGCTTAATTGGATTCATCAATCTCCAACTGTACAAATCAAATTGGCATCTAGGAAATAGAGGCTTTGGATAAAATGGCCCTGTACAAAATGATTTCAAATGCTAATGCGAGGAAAAAAGTCCCGCTTGATTTTTTTAAAACTTTCTGCGTCTTTGTGATGTTTTTAGTAAATTGCTATATTGAAGTTTGATACAACACACGTTCATATGTATATTACATTGCATTAGATAATCTCGGAATACAAAGATATTTGAGAGCAGGTAATGCAGGTTCCTTCTGCCCAACAGTCCATCGAAGTCAGATAGAATCGTATGAGATAATGAGCTCGTGTTGCTACGCGTAAGTTCTTCCCCAAGAGCTCGCAATTTTTGGAACGTGAGCATTCGTGGGCGGGCTTTTAACAGAGATGATGATGTTAGCATTCTTGACTTTTTAGAAACTTCATTACCTTCATTTGGGGATGAACAAACGGTTGAATTCATCTCGCAACAATTAATACACAATTATATAAGAATGTTTATTTGCAAAAACACTAACTGGTGTCGCAAAAAAAAAAACTTGGGTGACCCGCAAAATACTTTAAATAAAGTGAAAGGTCTTTAATATACGTTAAAAAAAGTTGACGATCGATTACATGACGCAAGGAATCGCCACATATTAGGAAATATCCCGAGTAAAGCAAAACAACATTATATTTTAAATCTGGTGCCCGAGTTCACAACAAGTTAATTTTCACCGCAAAAGGTCTGCCGTAATCTTTTACCATTGAGAAATAAAATAGATTACTTTACCGTTAGTAATCAAACCATTGCCGAACCGAGAGAAATGAAACGAGTTCTATTATTGTTATGCTAGTTTTTAGTGTCGCTGACAATACTTCAGTGAAGGTTCATGATTCAGCGGCAAATCGACCTCTTCTGTTTCCTGCTCTGTCGGCCACGGAGCAAATTGTTTTGCTATTTGTTATTAGGTATATACATAAATAAATCCTCTAGGACCTGATGGAATTCCCAATGCATTTCTAAGGCAGTATGCTGAGTGGGTGTTAAAATACCTTGAAGTGATCTTTAATACTTCGTTGACTCACCAAAATGTGGCGTCAGACTGGTTAACAGCGAGGGTTGTCCCAGTCTATAAGTCTGGATATACGCGCCTTACTGAAAATTGCCGTCCAATCTCCCTGACTTGCGGATGCGGCAAACCATCAGAGTATATTATGTAAGAACAGTCGCACAATTTTAAGGAAATTTCAACCGATATTCATGGTAACGAGCTTGACTTTCACAGAAGGTTACCTACGTCCACACAGTTCATTGAAAAGAGCCACGACTTTGCTAGATGCATTTACGATAGGAGCCAAATAGACTCTCTATGCTTAGATATATCAAAAGCTTTAAATCGGGTCCCTCAGGTTCAACTCCTACACACAACAGTCAAGTTCGGTTTCAATAAAAAATTATATATTGGATTAAAACCTATCTTCAAAACAAGACGCAGAATGTCGAAATTTATCACGGGAGATCAAACGTTGCAGCTGCAGGTTCCGGAGTCCCACAGGGATCCGTCATTGGAC
This sequence comes from Ixodes scapularis, assembly GCF_016920785.2. Lineage (NCBI taxonomy): Eukaryota > Metazoa > Arthropoda > Arachnida > Ixodida > Ixodidae > Ixodes > Ixodes scapularis. The sequence goes on along the minus strand of NW_024609868.1, from coordinate 121,923,974 downwards.
CCCTTCTTTCTTTGTAATAGGCTAACGATATAGCTAACGACCATGGGCCCGAAATCACAATGACACAGACTGTCCGTAGATGAATGCTTAACTCATTTTCGGATTAACTTGCCTAATTACCAAGTAAAGTTAATTGCATTTAAAAAATTACAAAGGGTAAAACGTTGATGATAAAACATAATTGGGATAAAGCTGTGTTCTCAATGGTAAGAAAAACATCATTGCCGTTAGTTTATGAATTTTATTATCGTCCTCTAGTTAAAGGCGACCACTTTCAAAGCTCGGGTGTTAAGATTCTCAATGATCTGAACTGGAGGAAGCATATCGATCATTTGTGTTATGTCACCAAGTAACAACTGGCTTCTAAACGCAACCTTTAACCAGCTTATATATATACATCAAACAAACTTACTGTATACAATATTTTTTTAAGACCGAAATTTGTAATATGCTTCAATTGTTTAGGACCCCTTTAGACCCTACCAGCTTAATAACCTAGCGCAAGGTCAGAGAATGGCAGCGAGGTTTATTTTGGCAGAGTAGAAAATATCCAAATATGTAAAAAGCATGCTTGAGGTGCGCCTCGTGACGGCGGAAAACTGCCAGCTTGAAGTTATGTTTATGCTAAAGATTAACTTATGCAAGGTTATTGAGCTCAAGTACATATTCACCCGCCAATCTAGATTTCACAGGAATGGCCATGCTAAGCAGATTGTGGTAGAAAGAGCGAACAATTACACTCTTCAGGACTCTTTTTCCCCAGGACTGCTGTCAAGTGGAAGAACCTCTCTTAGGATTTAATTAATTTTACACGCCTTTACGGTTCTATAAAAAGCACACTCAATCTGTCGAATGAATCGTAATTTCCACTACACCAGCATATCACTTGGTAATAAATTCCTAGGGTTTCATATATTGTTGATGACAAACAATGTTTTGCTATATTGTTGGTATTGTGGTGAATATTAAAGGATATTTTTTGTGTGGGATTATTTCTTAATTAGTATTTCATGTTAACAGTTTACGTACATTTCAGTATATCTTTACTGTATTTTATTGTTGTTCGCTTTTGTTTTTTGGCTGCGTTAGTGGACTAGTATTACGAGATGAAAAACAACGCACAGAAAACAGGACAACAGGAGAGAAGCTCATAGAATACACAGCGCGTGTGTGTTTTATATTTCTCTCCTGTTGTCCTTTCTTTTGTGCCCTGCTTTTCATCATGTCTGAATACCAACTGTCCCAACCCACCACATTGCTCCAATTTACTAGCATTGATAGCTTTGTTCGTGAATTGTACGAGGAACATTCTTTTTCCAAATATTTGGGTTTCGTATAATTTTGTATAACCATCACCCATGTAACAACCCGAAATGGGGTTATCAGTGTCAATAATATTGTATCAAAGTAAAATTTTCAGTCGGTCGAAATACCACGATATCGGCCGTCTTATGTGCAATCAAAATAGTGACATCTTGCGAAAATCTAATCTTTTCTCTCTGCCGTGATTTTAAATTAGCGCGAGAACACATTCAGATAAAGGACATTTGGTAAAAAATATTACGTGCTTTCGATAAGGTGTTATAAATTACCTTATTACTCTTTTCCCTGCTTATGTAATGTGTTACAGCCAAGCATTACTTGTGACATACTTATCTATGTCTATATATTTACTTTTCTCCTTTTCAAAATAACTAGCCAACGCTACGCCGAAAGTTCGATTAATATACAGCCAGCCCCCCCCCCCCAAAAAAAAAAAAAAAAACCCAGCTTTTTTAAGTGAAAAAATTAATTGCACATTGCCAAATGCTCATTTTCCACCCAAATGTAACGCTAGTGGTCCGCATCAGATGCCAATCTTGAACCGGTAACGTTCCTCTTAATGAAAGTTATCGGATTTTCTGAAGAATTCAGCGGGAAACTGGGGCCCGTTGTCAGTAAATAGCGCCATTCAGATTTATGTATTCGATGTCTCCTTGGGCCCCCATTTTTTCCCTTTAAATTGTCAGAAAATCAGACGTAACTTTTGAATTATATGACGGTTACTTAAAGAATAAATTTGGCACATAGTTTGGACCCCTAGCGCTACATATGGACGGAGAATGAGTGTTCGGCGATGCGTAGTTTATTGTTACGGTGAAAGGACATTTTTTTATATTTCTGGGTGGACAACCTGCACTTTAATATCGCTAATATTTCATAACCCCAAAATTTTTTCCGCACATTTTATTTTATGTTTGTCCAGTTTGAATGAAGTAGAATCAATCAGTTAATCTGTGATACAATAGCGTAACATTCAATAGGGACCATCTTTCGGGATCACTTTGGTAGGAGCCGTTTTCTTTGGGAACATTTTGTCAGGGATTATATTGCCCGGATTACGGTGGAAGAAGGGAGAGAGATGTTGGAACGGAGGCCAGAAACGGTATCGAATTCCGCTCAGGCTTCACGCATCTTCCGGCGGGGCACTGTCTAGCCCGCAGTTGATATCGGACCCCCCGCGGCCTTGAAATGTGTGCACAAATGAGGACACTTTCTCGAGCTCCTGTAATGCTGTGCCACCTCACGGTGTTTGTCTGGAATGGGAGCGAATTTTTGCTCCCATTCCTGGGAATGTCCTTCTCTGTGTTTAAGAAGAGGACGAATTTGATTAGTCAGAGACAGTGAAAAAGAAATGAGGATGGAGGCGCCGGCCGCGTGGAACGCAACGATTATGTATATACGGTATATAAAACCTTGTTTATTTATAGGAGCGGACGACCAGTCGTTCCATAACGTTACAAATTTTGGTGCCGAAACCCGGGATGGACTCAACGAAAAAGGTCTTTATTATCGGACCGATCAACCGGAGCTCACGCAGTGTCCTAACGGAAACTTACGGCGAACCTTCTACAAGCAAGGGTGCTAATCTTTAACGACTAACTTTTCTCGATGAACATAATGCAACGACGAACAACGTTAACGCAACGTTTCACATAACTTTGAGAAAATCTTTCTCAATACTAACAACTTAAATTAAAAAAAAATGAAACGTCAAAAGATTGCGTTTAGGAACAAAACGACGAACATTTGAAGTTATATTGATACAACATTTTCAGATCAATTGTTATTCACAAAACTGAATGAAAGGACTGAGCTCTTGGAAACTTCTCGGCGTCGGCTGATAATTTTAGACACAAAGATAGAACCTTTAGTCCAGGAGGAAGATCCCAAGGAAGAAGATACATGTAGCCTCGAGTACAGCGACCACATTACCATCCATCTCACCAGTCTGGATCTCGGAATCAAGAGAAGGAGTACTTGGAATGAAGAGCATGCTGGTAGGGGTAAAATATAAATAAGAGAAACGTCTTGTTCGTCCTCGTCTTCTATGTCCTTCTCTTATTTATATCTTAAGAGGAAGGAGGGATGCAAGAAACGAAATTATAAAACGTCTTCAATAATCACATAAATCATCAACAACATGAGACGACCAAGATCCAGACAGAAACGCCGAAAGCGGGACAACGCACGTCAGCATGACCTCGAGAAATGAGAGCACACCCACTTCAGGTATCGACGCTCCGCTTGTCATGAGCAAGTTAAAACATGAAGCGATCCCATTACAACACGAGAACGAAAGCGCAGAAATCGCGGAGCCTGTGAATCATCATCTTAAACCAAATGTATGGCTCCCCTCCGAGCTTTACTTGAACAGCGCACAGCAACTCGAAGCACTAGATAGTAACGGCGAAGTCCAATCACCGAGGTTATTTTTGAATTTAAGAAAGACGTATAGTCCTCATACTGAGCCAGTAACGAAAACTTTTGGGGTCAAGCACGAAGAAGCAACCACGTCTCACGTCAAATTTTATCAAATCCTTCAACAAGAGGTCGTTAATCTCGATTACGTCATCAAAGTCATGAGCTAGAAAGCGAAGCTGAACTCAAAGAAGCGAAGCAGATTCGGAGATTACAGCGAACGAGACAAACAAAAACGTGTAACGAGAATTGCGCCAAAGATTGAGAAGCAACACACAACGTACGTGTAAAAAAAAAAAAAATCGATTTTATCAATTGCGCGCAGGAAACGACAGAACTAAATATACCTGCTACAAAGAATGATGTTACATCAACGAATTACAGAACCAAGACAAGGGGAAGAAAAACAATCTAGAGGCTCCAGACGCGCTCTGTTTCCAAGGCGACCTCGCGCCATGGAAAGCATTTTGAGGCATTTGAATCCGCAAGGCCTGCTTCCTAGATGCCCAAGAAGGTAGAGTAGATTGTTCGGCTAGTTGGTTTTGGAACTTGGAATACATCTTAGCGCTCTAAAAACAAGGACAAAGAGACGAGAAAAAGACAGCACAGTGCGCTGTCTGTTTCTCGTCTCTTTGTCCTTGTTTTTTGAGCGCTAAGATTATTCCAAGCCCAAGCAGGCTTCGATATTTTCTCTGGAACGTCAATGCTGCTCCGCTAAACGACAACAAATGAAAAAAAAAGCAAAACAAACAAAAAAGCCACGCCTGATAAACGCAACGAAGTGATCACTAATTCGCAGCTTCTGCGAAACTTTATAGAATTGACAAACGAAAAGCAGACAGCGTACTATTACGAACTTGAAACGATCTTGGATAGTTATCGTGTGGGGGAAATTGTTAAAACATCCTTCTTTTTGTTGAGGAAGAGGACGATGTTGAGTAGATAGGGACGATTAACAATAAATAAGTGAGAGTGGAGGCTCGGGCTCAAGCAGCGTGAAACGCAACTATAATATAAATACTGTATACAAAACCTTGTTTATACGTAGAAACGCACGACTGGTTGTCCCCTATACGCTGCCCATGCTTTATGGCAAGGCAGCGCCGTTCCGACACATACTACAGAACAACTACACTAGCATCTGGCACAGATCTGAAAAAATTGCCAATGTACATAGTCAACTTGTGTAGCTAAGTTTCTGACAAAAATGAGTGCAATTGATGATCCAGTGTATATTCATTTCTTTGGCATAATCTATACTTCATCGTACTTTACAACCGTGGAGCTCATGTGGACCTCCAAAATTCTCGAAACGCGTATATATCAATACCAGATTGAAAATTTCTGTCAATAGACATTGCATTGTAGGTTTTTAGCAGGCATGCCAGCGGGTAGGCGGACATCACATCAGCATAAAACGCGCCTGAAAACTTGGAGGACTGCCTATATGGTTCAGAGAAAGTATTTGCGCAATCAACAGAACGACGCAAAACTTAGTGCAGGAAATGCATATTTTGTTTTCTTCGTTTGTGAAGATAAAACCGACCAAGATCCACCTAGAGAGGATCGTAGTTTTAAAAGCGACGGCGGGCAATCCACATCTCACAAATAATTTGCACTAACAGACGTTGGACATTTTAAATTAAACTAGGCCACAGGACGAGGTGTCTTGTCGTTCTGTCTTAACTTTTTTTTTCAATTCCTTTTACGTTATTCTTGAAATTTAACGCGGAGTAGTCGATAATACTCCTTATCTTAAATGTCAGCTTATATTTTTGTGTCATGGATATTTTTATGCACGATCACCAGCATCTAGCTTTTAGTCATACAAAACAATTATAATTTTTTTTTAAAAATCTGGTAGTCTATTAATGAAATGACATACGTCATGATCGATGGAACATTTCAGATTGTCGTCCAATAAATAGATTTTAACAAAATGTACTCTTCCATGAGATGAAGTACAAGGAGGTATAGTGTTTTTAGCTTCAGGTGTTGTTTTGGTGTGGACCTATTTTTGACAAACTGTTTGCTAGAGATTCTATATCTCGTTTAGTATATCATATATCTTTATGCAGTTTGACTTCCCTTTTTCACCTTACTTATCCCTATATGTAGCTTTGATGAAAATATATTAAATGAAGTAAACAGTAAAACTATTTATAAAAACAGCTAAAGCGACGATGAAAGCACCGTACGTTTGCTGTGCAGTACAGACTAGACCTATTTACACTCGTCAAAAAAATCATTTTTAAATTTGCTCGCCGTCTCGTAGGAGCAGCGCCAACTATGCGTGTCCGCGATAGTTTGGCTACGCAATCAAAATTAACTGTTAGGCTAGTTGGCTGTACATTGTTAAAAATCAAAAGCGCAAACACAAAGAAAAAAAGAGGGGACACGACAAAGCGCTCTGCCCTGTCCCCTCTTCTTTTATTGGTGTTTGCGCTTTTGATTATTAACATTATTTGGCTACATACTCTGAACAAGTATTGAGTGGGCACGAGGGCTCAATTAGGCGTTCGGACGTGAACTCGACTCAGCGTGTATCGCGAACGAATGCCATAACAACGTTCGGCGAAAACTCCTATTCAACCACGCGCTTAGTGCCAAGAAGCAGCCACCGCCAATTGTGCTTGCTGACATTTTGAAACGGGTCACTTGAATAGATGATTTCAACGCGTATGCTTTCCACGCGAGTTCATTAAAGTCAAGCCTGGATTATACCAATTAGGGGGCAAAATTGATTAATTACACGCGTGAAATTCGAAGACTCGAGTCATACATACTAACTCATTTGCAGCCTTAAAGCGCGTAAATAGGTTTTTCAAAGGCTTCATATTCTAAGCGTGTTACGGGAGCACGCTTACATGGCTGGTAAACACAACAAATCAGATGCTGGCAATCTTGGCATCCAACTAAAGATACTTTTACGAGCGACAAGTTTACAACCGACAAGTACGTAAAAAAGCTCTACTATGCGTAGAATCGGTCAATATAGATGGTGTAAATCACGCATGCGAAAGAAATCACAAACCCTTCTGACTACTCTACCATTCGACGTTCAAGAACACTGATTCGCTGGTGACCGTCCGCAATTGTGAAGGTTACAGGTATGCTGCTTTTCTGCAGTGCCACACTAAGGTAACGCGAATGCTTTTCAAAAAGGGAGTTCGCCTGATCACCTTACTTTTAGCCCGCATTTTTCCACACCCCTCTCACACCATTCAAGATATAAAGGGTGTTCCACGCAACAGCCCCTTATTATACAATTAAAATGCTTGTGTCGCTTAAAATGAGGGTGCTGAGGGGGTGGCCATGAGCGTAAGTTTCTGAACTAGGATTTTTACGCATAACAAATAAAAAGCGCAAAAATCAAATAAGCACTAATGGCAAAAAAGGAAAAAATAGCGCTTGTTACGTCAATGTGTGTGTACTTGCCCTTCGCGCTATTTATTTGTAATGTTCATATCGAACTAGCCCACCCTTAATATTTTAGGCTTTTTACCCTCTAAAAATGTAAATTTTCTTAGTGTGTGGGTCACATTATTCCCACGCACGTAGGAAAGCTCACACTAATTATGCCACGTGTTTTACGAATGTAAGGTGGCTATCAACGAAAATGCCAACGTCTCGAACACGCTTTATGGCCAATAAAAAGAGCCCGATTTATAGTCGTTGTTAATAAATAAATAATTGGTAGGGAACTTCACATATGGCACTTGGTCAATTATAGTCATGGGTATAGCCTTAGTTGTCTTCCGTTTTAGGGGGCATTCCGCTCAGCAGTTAAACATTTGAGAAATTTGTGACCTTAGGTGCAGTTGTCCTGGTTACCGACCTTCCTTCGTTTTTTTCAGAGAGCATAAAGTACAATTTATGTTCTAATCCAGCTTTAGACATGTTCAGAAACTGAGAGCAAAGCACCGGCGGCAGGGAGCAACCTGTACGTGCAGGTCCTTGTACATGCCTGTCCTCGTCCCTTCCCTTGTTTAGCTTTCATTACATTAGTAGAAAATGAGTTCTCTGACTTCCGCGAGCAGACCTATGGGTTGAGTTAGCATTAAAAAGTAGGGCTGGACATTGATTAAAACGTTTAGCCCGATTAATCGACACCCTTTAATCCAATAATTAGTAGATTAATAGATAGTGTTGATTTCCAGGCATAATAGTGCCGATACGGCGAGAGCACAATTTACTTTTATGCGCTTATGTGTGATAAACGCTACAATGTGTATCTTCAACTCGGGATAAACACGTGCAGTTAAGTACTGTCCGAAGACTCCCAGGTTAATATTCCTCCGGCGAAAACAACGCGGAAGGATTTTTCTGGTATTCTCAAACATGAAGGACTTGTGTTTTTTTTTTGTTTTTTTTTTCCACAATAATGTTTATTATGTCATCTGTGAACGATCCACGAAAAATAGAGGCCACGAAAATAAAGGGTATTACAGTATCCCACTGATTTGGTTCCCAGGCTGATTATTGAAACCGAGCCACCGGACTTTGTCCCTCTCGGGAATCTCCGACTGCCAGCAACTTGCTGTCCTTGAGGAGCGCCCTCTCTGCTCTGGACGCCGCGCTCCTGTGTGTGGCGGCCTCCAAGAAAACCAGATACTGTTTTCGTAAATTGAACACGGCCTTCTTGCTGAAACTGTTGCTATAATTGAGCTTCATGGTGACGAACAGGATTGTGTTTGCGTTTGAAAAGAGCAACACGATGACAAAAACAAAATTTTCAAGAAAAGTTGTTTTAAATTTTTGTCTCCTGTTACCCGCTTTCAAGTTCAACAGAATAACGGATTAAATATATAGTCACGACTATTAATCAATCAATTGGAAGTTTAATCGATAAATCACCCTGCCCTATAATAGAATGTAGCCTACTTTGTCGAGTGCTCATGCAATCGGAGCAATCAGCACAGCTGCGTGGGCACATCCAGTTATTTAGATAGAGCTGTATACAATTTTAGATGTCGTGCATGTATAGAGGTATATTATCATGCGGTAAACTGATCATCATGATCTGTTTATCTGGGAATATTGACCGTTATGGTACACCGTTAGATCGTCTTCGCTTCGATGAGGAGGCTTGCGCTGTCGTCGCTTTCTGCACAGCACGTGCAGCAGTTCTGAACACATGTGGCATTGAAGCGGTAAATTATAATTAGTTATAAAAAAATGTCAGTTGTATTTTATTTATAGCGTAGTTTTTATCAACGAAATTTATGTTCATCGAATTAATTATTATTATCTGTAGTAGGAGTTTTGTTAGGATTACTGCTCACATCTTGGGTTTCATATAATTAGTCACAAGCAGAAAAGCTCCAAACATCGAACTAACGAAGAACAAAGAAGGGTGGTTTCATTTGAAATCGAACACGCGTGTCGGGGGGGGCCTTTCGACTTGCATCAAGAAATTTCTAAAAAAAAAAATCCAATTTCATATATTGGTTTAGAAATATCTCTTCAAAATGTTTGAGGTGATGCAAGATGAAGTGCTACATTTGGACTGCTTTAGTTTTGTACTTTAATCTAATCATTTTTGGGTCTGTTCTTTTTCGCATGCAGTCTTCTTCCTTCCCTCGCATATATGTGGCTCAATCGTGGTATTCATTTTGAGTGTACCGCTTAAAGTTATGTTATGCAAAGCTATTCATAAAGCTCATGAGGGACCTTAGAATTGTTGAGAGGTAGTCTTGTAAAGGAAGCGCGTTTCTACAAAATACACATTTTGTTTTCTGAGTCAAAGGTTAAAAGGTGCGTACTGAAAAAGGACGAAATTGTTTGCCCTCAGGTAGAGTTTGCGCCTGTGGTGTAAAATCCAGCATCTGCCGCACGCAAATATTACATTTAACTTTTTTTTTTTCTTTTCTGTTCGAAGGCATTGTTTAATCATTGCATTCTGGCCGGTTTCATTTCAAACCGAACACGCGCGTCAAGATGGTTATTTTGATTTACAAAAGATTTTTTTTATTATAACCTCATTTCCGCAATGTACAAAACAGAATTTTACGATTGGTTAGAAATATTATTTTTCCTTTCAAAAAGTTTGAGTGAATGCTATATTTAGGCTGCTTGATTGGTGTACTCAGTTCTGTCGGTTGTTATAATTAGGTAACAAAAACACTCACAGTAACTTTTCTTGTAAATGTATGACGCATCGCCTATTTTGTTTTTACCTTAAAACTAACCTGCTTTAGCATATTACATGCCTAAAATAAAAATTAAGAAACCAAACATCGCATTTTAGACGTTTTGGTGACATATTTGGACCCTTGCATTTTAGCTTACTTTGCTTATTAAATATAATACTTATGTAGGCGCATACATGTCCTATCGTGTCGAACCATATTAGTTTAAATCAAAATATAAATTTAACGATACTTTGAACCTGCTTCATTCAAAAAACAATTTTGTAGTTCTTCCATATTTCTTTGTATTGTTCCCAATAATGTTAAAGTTATGTGGGCATAATCGAAGTTCCTAATTTTTTGTTTTAGTTTCTGTAGAAGCGCTAAAACACACACACACACACACACATATGTATATATATATATATAACATTTTACAGCAACCCGAGAATTAGGAAAAAAAACGAACGCTGACCCCAATTATAAATAATAATTTGGTAATATCGGGTGCACCTCAAGGCTGTATTTTAGGGCCTTTTCTTTTTAACGTTTATGCCAATGATATCATAAACATTGACCAGTCCACTAAATTTGTTGTATATGCTGACGATGCGACGCTTTTTACAGCTGATGAGGCACATTAACTTATATCTATGGCCAACACAGTATTACATAAATTAGGAATATGGACCAATAGAAACGCTTTAAAAATAAATCCCAATAAAACGAAAGCTATAATATTTAGGCCGAAAAATGAAGTTATTTCTGCACTAGGACGGATTTATATAAACACAGTAAATATTGAAATGGTTGACTCATCCAAAACGCCTGGCGTTGTGTTTTCACAAGCATGTCATGTGACCATCATATTGAGTACTTAAAAACAAATTAGCAAAAGTTGTAGGTCTGCTATATCGGAATCGATATATATTTCCCAGCTCAATTAAATTATTACTATATAGATCTCTATTTTTTCTTATTTAAATTACTGCCACCTGGTTTGGGGTACTACCACGGCAACATATCTTAAGATAATACACTTACTCCAAAAACTAATGTTACGTACAATTGCTAATGTGCCCTTCTGCTCGCATACAAAAAACCTGTTCAGAATGTATAACATATGGTATTAAGTATCCACAACATGTACAATTATAGGCTTACTACAAAGTATAAGCATGAATTGTTCGATAACCGTACTTACATAATTGAACTGTCTGGTTTAAACCAACGCATTCCCAATTATCTATTTCGCAACCCTGAATACTACAATATACCCACTTGCCGATTAAACCCCTTTAAAAGAAATGTTACCTTACAGATTACCTAAACTGCTGAATTATTTTATTCTCAGTGATATTCAATTAGATACGATCACCATGAAAGAGTTGCGTGCGTTGATGTACCAGTTTGTTATAGCAGACTAATGCGTTTGGTGTGCGTGTGTGCTTTTTAGTTCTCTCTCGCCCTGTCACTACTTTAAATACAATTCGGGGGCCGAGAGCTCGTCAAGCCGTTTCGTGTGGCTTTTTTTCTCGGCCTCCACCATTCTAAATGGGAAATAAATATATTTTTATTATACGATGAAGAAATGAAGAAGGATACGTTTTCCTTATCTTCTCTTGGTATCAACTGTCGTTTTTAATCAGTCTCGGGTTGCTTAAAAATGTTCAGTATACACCAGCTCACTTGGGCCTTTACGTAGTGTTCATATATATACATCAGGGCCGTACCCAGAAAAAAATTTGTGGGGGGGGGGGGGGGGGGGGGGGGGGGGGGTTTCGGGGACAACGGCGGCCATTTTGTCTTATTTTCGCCTATGAATCATGTGCATCGGTGGCATATAATGGAGAGTTATAGCAAACCGAAGAACCGGTCCCGGTTTGGTATCCGGTAGCCGACCGGTGCCACTGCGCATGCGCAGAGGTGGAGATTAAAATCGGCTGGCTGCAAGTGCACCGACCAGGGCCGTACCCAGAAAAAAATTTCGGGGGGGGGGGGGGGGGGGTCGGAACCCCCTAACCCCCCCCCCCCCCCCCCCCCCCCTGGTTACGGCCCTGATATACATATATACCCCCTAATCGGTAAAATGGTAGTTTCGCGAGTTGGCTTCACTGCAAGGTATTTTTGCCTTAAAATGCTGATTGGGGGCGGAAATGTCTTAGTATGTGAAGAAGCTACGGATTGAGTGAGCGAAAGCATACATTTCTTTTTACGAAAGAATTGCCTGCCTTGACTAAGTTATCCCAAGGAAAGAGAGGTAGGGGTGGAGGTAGGTGATAACGTCAATACTAGCTGAGGTGATGACATACCACTTTGTTTTTATTACCTTTCAAGTTAAACAATATACGCACCCGTTTGATTTCCTGGGTTTTAGCAGGTTGTTCGTCATAATGCATAAACATCTAAATTCTTCACTTTTCTTCGTACTAACTCATGCAAGTATTGCAGAGAGAAGATATGTCCAAAGTTTCACCACCTCTTTTCCTTTCATATGCTTGATCATTATTAAAACAAAACGTGTAATGATGTCATCAAGCAGAACTTATCTGTCTTTCGCGTTGTCATTTGTGACTAATTGTATCTGACGAAATAATCCTTTGTGTTTTAAGACCGATTGGGCGCTTTGCCAGGACAAACCCTATATCTTTTCTATGGTCAACGGAAGCGCGTAGAATGCAAGGCATGGTGTCTCCCGGGCTTCCTCTTATCACCTCGCTTTCAGCGAAATTGCGGCACGAATGAACAAAGGCGCCGATGGAGAAATCACAAAAGCACGAACATTATTAGCCACGACCAGAGGCCCTAAACGCTTCTGACGCCAGCGCCCATTCGACGCTGGTGACAGGAGCGCGAAGTCATCGTCATGATAATCGAATCGGTGCGCTCCGTACACTTCGGCCCCAACTTCGTGCTCAACGAGTTTAGAACTTCCATAGTAACCAAAGACACCGAATGATTAAAAAAACAGACAAAACAACAAGTCTTATGCACAGTTTCTATGCCCCTCAAACACAGCCCCTGTGCTCCTCAAGCTGTCAGCAACTCCCAGACGTCACAAAACCACAGTGGCGCTGCTGTCGGCACTGCGCATGCGCACATGCTTCGCCTCGGGCGAATCTGGCTCGTGCGCACGCGCAGTGCCCACACCGGGTATGGGCAAACACGGGCTCGTTTGTGAACAGCGCGCTGGCCGATGGGAGACGCTCTGCATGGACGCGTGTCATGGGGTGCATGCGTATGAGTAAGAGTATAGCGCCTGCCATTATGCGCACGTACTATGCTCCACTTCACTCGAGTCCTATCGCAGCCAAAGGTGAAATTAGGTAATTAGTTAGCTAATTAACTAAAATGTTTTAACTAACTTTTTAATTTTTAACTTGAGAGTACATAATGTATTTATAGAATTGAAGCTCGACCTCAACATGGTCTAGCCCTGCTATCAAAGTTTGATTAAAAAATTTGTAGTAGGTGCTACGGGGTCAAGAAATTTTACATTCGTACACGGCGTCAAACGGAAACTAAGCGAGGAAGAGCGCCGGTAAAGTTTTCGCTCTGCCCTTTTGGGCATGCGATTTGTTATTATCGCGGCCGGCTCCACTTGCTTAGGCGAAGCTGGCTGCGATAACGACGATCCACGGGGGCCGGAAGGGCGGAGCGATTACTTTACCCGCGCTCTTTCTCGTTTAGTTTAGGTTTGACGCCGTGTACCAAAGTGACATTTCTTGACCTCGTAACACCTACTACACATTTTTAACCAAACTTTGATGACAGGGCTGGATTATATTGATGTCGAGCTTCAATTCTCTAAATACATTATGTGCCCTCAAGTAAAAAAATTAAGTTAGTTAAAACATTTGAGTTAATTAGCGAACTAATAACAAATTCACCTTTTTTCTTGTGGCCGCCATGGCCATTAACACTTCCCCAGGGCTTAAATTACTCTATCTCATGTTCTTCTTTTTTAATTTAATGCAACTAAAAAAAAAAAAAAAATTCTGTATACGTGCATTGGTCTGGCCAAGAGTTCCTCGATATGCTCCCCCGAAGGGGGAGCAGAGTTGCGCATTTGTTTTCCCCTCGCCGCCACGCCGCTATTCGCCGAGATCTATCACGTGAGGAGCAAAGCATCCGGGGCCGTGCAAGAAAGCCACCTTTACGGTCGTTCCGCCGACGTCGCTCACGCCCCGGCGTATGTTCCCCTGCTTTCCGCCTCCTTTTCCTCCTCTCCTGTTTTCCATGCGTGGCGGCGCGCGCGGCGCCGCTATTCGCCAAATTTAGTCACGTGAGGAGCAAAGCATCCAGGGCGTGCGGGGAAGCCGGCGCTACGGCCACCCGCCGAGGCTGAATGCGCAATTCTGCTACCGTAGGTAGCTATATACAGGAACTCTAGTCTGGCCCGCTATGGAGAGCGCGCCGAGATTTCCGAGTCAAATGAGCTGCTTGGAGATTCAGACCGCGGCGCGATAGTTCAAATCATTTATCGCACATGTGCATATAGAGATGCCAGATGGACAGAAAGGCTTTTTATCTTTTTTGACTCGTCAAACTCTGGACCCCGAGTGCTTGACTGAAGGCCACAGAGATACAGAAATATGAAGAGAAATTACCTGTGTAAAAAAAACTCATACACATACTTCCGAAAAGTAGGTATACTGATTTGCTATCTTAACTCTAAATACAATGTTATCTATAGACTATTTACTGACTTTGTAAGCGGGCATTAATGTGGGGATTGCAAACTGTAACTTTTAAGAGTATTGGAGACCCTCCATTTCCCCTGAACAGCGGGGTGCAGATGATTCCTCCTCCCCCTCCCCAAAATATGGCTTCTAATCAGTTTCCGTTGTTAAGAAAGATTGACCAGTGCTGTAAAAGTGCTGATCTGGAGACTGCGTAACGTGTCCTAAGCAAAATATTGAAAGCGGCCGTACGTGTGCCCATCATTTTTCGTCCAAGAAAGATTAGCGAGAGATCATAGCCGTACCTCGGAGTCATTGAAACGCCTCACAACTCTTTCCAGGAACTTCATAACTTTCGGGCGCGCGTTGCCACCCCAGCAATCACCGGTAATAGCGGCGATGATGAGGAGCTCGTTGTCTTTAGCGTTAGGAGAGCTGAGGAATTCATCGAGTGCCGCGGTGACTAGGAAGCATTAGCCACTTTTAACGGTGTGGTAAGGGTTAGGACATCTCCGGCAGGTGTAATTAGCATCGCATCAAAGTTTAAGCGTAAAAGCTTCTACAAAGAAAGGGGTATGAAGTGATGAGGATCTAGAGGGAGCTTCTGTAACATTAGACACTTGCATCTTACACTAAAAAATAATCGCATGAGATAAAAAAGCTTTTATATAACGGATTTTAAGAGAGGGGAAAATAATACGAGAATCTGGCAGAAACGCATTCGACGTTCTGGTTTCCCACTGATTTTGTGTCGCCTCTCATACGCAGACGACTTAGCTTGTTTGGAAGTTGACGGCCCCGGTCCGCCCCTTGTTTGTGTAGCCGTACGTATATGTCCTAAAACGGACTATTCAATCCTTGTAATACGGTGGTCCGGAATGAAAGTATTATTTACATGTACTTATATCTGTTATCTGTGTAATGACCACTATAGGCAAGTGAGTGGTCGTACCAACTACAGGACGCGTTTTTACTCGCTTCGTTTTTCCACTACAAATCATTACGTCATGATAGGAATTCTTAATAACGCCTTATAACGTAATAACGTATGACGACATAATAACAAATGTAAAACTCAAGTCTTCACCGTCAACTGCCAAATACAACAAGCAGAGCTGTATTACACGATAAAATTTAGATTTGCATGCCGTAGGCGAATTATGCCTACATATTTCGTAGTATTATGTCCCGGAACAATAAAAAAGATGTCGCATTTTTTTGCAACCTAGTCTCAATTAACGAGCAGTTTAATGAAAGGACTCGCATTTTTCCAACAACGAAAATTAATCATTCTGCGCCAAATGCATCCCAGGCTAAACGTTCGTTAGATGATGTACGTTTAAAATTATTTGGTTCCTTACTCGCGTTTTATGCGAACGTCCAAACAGGATTCCTCAGGTTAGGCTTTAACCGAAACCACACATAAATATAGGCAAACGTCGCGACCGCCAATGGGTGAAGGAGGTCCCGAACACCTTATTGACTATTCGCTGGGCAGTTTTGTCTTACCGATGGCCTGTGCGTGTCTCTTACCACAAGAGGCTACGCATTGGGTAGCCTCTTGTGCTTGCAACTTTTGCTTCGTGATTCTTTCTTTGGCCTTCATATCAGGTGATGCCAGAGTCTAGCGTCACAGTGGCTGCAAGGCGACGCTTGGGAGTCGACACGCCCCGCTGTTCATAAGTCGGCAGTGACTATTATGCCGATGCAGATCTCAGATCTTACAGGCCAGAGCAATAGAACAAAGTCGAGCACGTGTTCTGTACGCTTTTCAGTGTCAAGCGCTTTTGTGCTGCGTTGTTTCCCGTTTTACTTTGCATAATTCAGAAACCATTTGCCCTGGAATCGTACTCGCACGATAAACAATAAACCAGAATTTCTCATTAGTGAAACAAAAGCAACAATATCCCGTCGAACCGTGTCATAAACGAAAGTTGAACTACAGAATATCGGTTATTATATAAGAAGCCCGTTATATAGTGAATATACCATGAACACCCTCAATGTTAGGTAATAAAAAACAGGAAGAAGAAAATGAGCTGGACAGCCAATACAAAGTGGCACTCGTCACACTCATGAACAAGAAACGACAGCAGAAAGTTTTTCCAAAGGACCAGTATGAACGTTTTTTTTTTTTTCTTTTTTGTGCCTCACACATATTGTACCCGTGCTCGTAAGCGAAGTGGGGAGCCGACTCTATTCTCACACTTATAACAATGTAGCGTGCACTATTGGTCATACAAACGCGATGCTTTGTTTTTGAGGTGGCTCTTCCAAATGTGAATAATCCTTAAAGCTCGACACTCTAAAGAAGGCAAAGCAGGGATCAATAGACCGATCTCACCAAGCGTTCCACGCATGCGTGACGCCGCCATAACTGTAGTTCGTAGGAGGCAGATGCCAGTTCACGAGACAGCTCATGCCAATCGTGCTCCGCTCGCGCAGACCTCCAGCAGGGTTGTCGCGAGTGCAAAAAGACTACAGCTCCCACGATGCATGCCGGCAGTGGTGGCGTACTCAAACTAGCTGGTGAGATCGGTCTATTATTTGGCATAAATGCTCACGTATGTTGCATAGTCGGTTGGGTGACTGACTACGTACAGTCTCCTACAATATGAAAGGCCCACTGGAAGCGCGTGGCCGAGACGGCGGCAGACGGGGGTGCCGCGCGCGCTTCGGCCGAAACCATTCTGCCGAGCCTGAACGAGCTTAATAGTTTTTGGTTTCGGTTAAGCGGAAGAGCGCACTTCATCGGCGACAGGCCAAAATATATGATCACGAAGGCTCGAGATAGGCATAGTCATCACTGTTTTCTTATCACCTGTTTCAGCTGTAAACTGTCAGAACCGTAACCACTGTAAACTAAACAAATATTGATGTTATAACCGAATCCTATATTTAAAGGATAACTTGTTAAAAAGCACATCCGTGAGAAGGATAGCGGGGATATTTCGCTTTAAAGAGCAGGCAGAAATGGAATCGCCAGGAGCGCGCGCAGTATACCCCCGCCATATCCACCGTCTCGGAAACGTGCTCCCAGTGGGTCTTTCATATTGCAGGGGACAGTACATTCAAGTTTCTCCTTCTCACTGTACGTAAAAAAAACGTAATTGACAGCGACCCAAGACAATACTTATATTTCTGTGGACTCGCATGCATGCAGATCTACCTTTCATACGAGTATATCTGGGCATCGTGCACGATTTGGCAAGGCACAAGGCTGTTTTACGTAGTCGTCAAAAATCAGTCTCCTCAAGTGAAATAATGTAATGTGTCCCGAATTAACACTATGCTTGTCAGTGAATTTGTAGTGTGAAAATATTTCAGGAGGCTCTTGTCCTATCTTAGTAAAAACTTGCTAACACAAAGTAACAAGTAAATTTCACGTTCATTCGGGCCAATTAGCTGTCGGTACGCCCGCGGTACGCTCGACGCCAAGAGGAACGACCCCAGTACGTCCGCCAAGAATAGTTGGTGCCAAGAAAGACGGAAGTCTGGAGAACGGCTGCCCGCGACGCCCGTTGTCCTACCACTGCGGGGAAGCCGACCACGTTTACAGACGATGCCTTTAACGCCAGCTGAGCCTGCCAGGGTTTGCGCCCAGTGACGCTCGACCACTGCTTGGGGAGCGACCTCGGGGCATCGAGAACTACTTACGCCGCTCGACATCTTCTGAGCTGTCTCCCCGCCGTGGATGTCGTTCGGCCTCAACCCCGCTGTCCATCATCACCCTTCCGGCGGTCTCACCGAGTCAACCCGTCGCCTCTACCTCCTCGTTGGCCAACTAAGAGCGGCAACCCTTGGAGGTGGTGTTACCCTATGGACGGAATTAGCGAACATCCTCCAAAAATGTCGAGGGGCTCCCACATTACAGCGACAAGAAGCATCGGAACGACGCTTCCGCGACGGTGTCGAATAACCTCGGCGCTATCATCGACGGCCACGACGCGATGAAGCTCATCGACACCGGAGCGGACTATTTCGTTTTGAACGCGAAGCTCTCTTGCCGCCTTCGAAAATTGATGACGCCGTGAGATGACCCTAAAGGTTATTCGCCGCCCTCGTGATCTGAACTATGAGGTGCTCCCCGACGAAATCCGACCACCAGGACGCCACCAGCCGAGACCCAAAGTAGTGCACGTCATTCGCCATGCTCGATAGGACTAATGATTATTCATGGTTCAGACTACCCCGCGGTTTACTGTTAGCTGTTATTTGGTGTAGGTCTTTGTTAATTTATTTAAGGTTGCATCGGGATGATGCACTTTTAAAGGACCTTGCCTAGTCAGTCTCGCCCTAGCTCACTCCCAAACATTCCAGGCCGAATCTTTGAGAAGCCGGATGTAGTAAATAAGGAGATGACCGTGGCTTTGAACACGCACTTCGCAGCTCGCAAACACAGGTCAGAAGAACGCAGAATTCCTAACATTACATCGCAAAGACTGCAGTCATTTAAGGACTACATTGGTACCACTAATTGGGACCTTGTTTATGCCAATGATTCACCTGATGCAGCATATGAAACATTTTTGGAAACTTAATAAGTCATTTATAACAAATGCTTTCCTTATAAGTCCATAAAGCCTAGCAAGAGAGCGAAGAAACCATTGGTTTCCCATGAAATTATAAAAAAAAATCATAAAAAATTCATATTATAAATTTCTAAATTCTAAAGACAATCATGATCTAGTAAAATTTGAGACATATAGACGCAAACTGAATACGTTGTTGAAAAAAAGCGAAGCAAGAATACTATTGCAATCTATTTGGTAACATTAGAAAAGAATAAGCCAGATAAACTTTGGAAAAATATTAACCGGTTATTAAAGCCTCATGATCACAAAGAAGCCTTAGCAGAAATCGTAGACTGTGGGTAAAAGCTATCTGGCACGTCACTCGCAAATATTTTCAATGATTACTTGGTAAACTTAGCCACCAGCTCTCCTAATATAACAAATAGAAAAGACCCATGCGGTTATATTAAGAAACACACGCATTATTTTTTGTGAAAGCCAGTTGATGAAAATGAAATATGGTTGGCATTTCGAAGCATAAAAAATAGCAAAGAGATTACGTAAATGACCTGAATATTAAACCAATTAAATATGGTTGGACGTATTGGCTACACCACTAACATTTATATTTAATCTTTCAATGCCTTTGGGTGTATTTCCTAAACGTATGCAAATCGCTAAGGTTGTTTTGTTATTTAAGGGTGGAGATATTAATTTATTGGGGAATTATAGGCCACATCAATACTTTCTAATTTTTCTAAAGGATTCGAAAAATACTGCATATTAAACTGTCTCCATATTTAGAGAATGTTTCCTTCTTAACCAACAGTCAGCACGGCTTCAGAAAAGGAAGGTCTACTGAATCCGCTCTAATGGATCAAAAAGAAGTCATCATAAATAATATAGAAGATAAACTACTGACATTAGCCACATATATCGACTTTCAAATATGACTTAGTTTACTACAGCATACGTCTACAAAAGTTACAATGCTATAGTATTCGGGGTCATATATTCAATTTATTTAAGTCATGCCTAGCTGAACGGAGACAATTTGCTCAAATCAATAATTCAGCTTCAAGTATAAAAACAGTACATACAGGAGTACCTCAAGGTAGTGATTTAAGTCCTCTAATGTTTCGTTTATTTTCTAATGATATTGAACAGTGTTCCACATTGCACAGTCATAGCTTTCACCGATGACATTACATTATTTTTGAAAGGCACTACATTTGACGATATCGGAAAAAGGGCGAATAGTATGATCTCGCAGCTACATAGTTGCACACAAATAAATAGATTACGTATCAACATAAACAAAACTAAGTGCATGCTGTTCCGAGCCAAAAACGCCGAATGTTCTTTTTTAACCCAAATATCACCATAGCCAAGGAAGCAAATGAGATAGTAAATTCATTCAAGATATTAGGTGTAATCTTTTCAGATAATTTATCATGGAATGAGCACATACAATACATACATAAACAATCCAGAGAAGTTCCTCCTACTCTACCACGATACACTACAGTTTTCACCTCATTTGTTAAGTTAATAATTTTTCACGTCCTCGTGCAGTCATATCTCCATTATTGTCCCCTGGTATGGGGTACCACTACCATTCGAAAGATAAACAAACTTCTAACCCTGCAAAAAACAAACAAAAAAACTCTAAGAGGGGTTGCAAATGTGTCCTTTTTTTACCATAAAGATGCTCTTTTTGCCTGCTTTAAAGTTGTCAGAATAACACACCCGCATTACTAGCGCCTTCTAGTATCTTATAAAACAGCAAAAAGATAAACATAGTTGTTTTCTACAAATAGCAAATTGAAATAAAAATACTAGCTTAAATAACACACGGCGAAGTGAAGAGTGGATTGAACCCACCCCCTGAACAAACTATGGAGCGACATCGATTACATACATACTTCTTTTTTTTTTTTTTGAACAAGCTGAATGTTGAAACAAATTTTAGCCATAGCTTACCGTTTGAAGCTTTAATGATGATATTGTCGATGTTGTGAACTTCAGGCTTCATTTTGTATGTGTATTGTGTCAACTGATTTTATATCTTACATTCAAATCTTGCGACTGTTTTTTCTTGTGCCCTTCTGAACTTGAAGAATTTTTTAGTTTTATATTTGACTTTATGAACAAAGCCCTCAACGCGCGTTGCTGTCTTGAAGCGGGGGCCTTGTCAGGCTGCAAGCGTTGCAACTTTTTGCCCCAGCTACCATCTTTCCTGATGAAAGAGGAATACATTGATTGATTGATTGATTTTCCGATTCGCTCAGACTATCCCGACGACGAGGCGCATTCACTCTCGCGTTTGCCAGCACCGTCGCTCGCTGCTGCCGCCGTAGACACTCGCTGCTGCTTTTTCGACGTGTGTTTTCTTTTTGTTTCTGGCAGAAGTTCGCCGATTAAACCTCGTTAGTTGCATTTTAAATTGGTTGTGATAGCACAGTATATGTTAAAAAAATATTGTGCGCAAACCGTAAAGGTGTCCCAAAATTAAATAAAGAGATACAAAACGTGTTTGAATATCTTCATAGATGTTAGCGACACTCTTTAGCCCTTTAGTGGCAGAGAAAAAATATTTTTTTTTTCATTTTGTTTGTAAAAAAATTGACGCTGCAGTATAATATGATGAGGACGAGACGGTTTGGCTTACATTGAAGATTACATGTGATGGCGGGAGACGTCACAACTTAAGGAACGGTGCACAGGAAAATGGTACTCATTTATGCCTTTCTGTGTCGCCGGGGTTTTTTCATTTGACTAATTTATGGATCATATTCTATCCTTTTTATTTTTAAACATAAACTACAAAAAGATTCAAAAATAACAGAACCACCTAAAACACAAAATTATAATATATTTTTCAGGAATACTGCTTTCTTTTTCATCCTGCGGCTCCTCTTAAAGGGGCCCTGCAATGACGTTTTTACTAATTTTTAATTTACACCGAACCTGAGCGCACTGAACGTAGTAACTTAGTGAAACTTTTCTTTTCTCGAAGTTCCCTTTATTTTAAAAGTTATAGGCAAATTAAAATTACAAAAACAAGCAAAAAATAACCTCCCTCATGACGTCCTTGGTTGCTTGAGAGTGGCCGTGAACTAGAGAAGAAGTAGTGAGCTCATCGAGCGCCCACGGCTGCCGCACTCCGTGTCGACGGCGCGAGAGGGCGCCGTTAAAGCGTGTTCTGGATAGGCTGTATGCAGCGGGCAGCCAGAGCGGCTCTCATTGCATTTGCTGCGCGATTAAACACTAATTCGGCATGACACTTCATTGGCCACAAACGACAGCAAACACGGGGTAAAGATCAGTTCATAATGGGAGCTACTTCGCGCTGCCATACCGTTAAATTGCCAAACCGCGAGACAAAGCTTCTCGCCGAAAGCTTTCGGAACGCTCGGAGCCGGTCGGATCCTCCTGCCCATACGACCGCAGCGCCGCTGCGTACATCCGGGACCTTTCCGCGTCGGCGCCTGATCCCACTACTCTTTTCTAGTATGCGCCGCCTTTTCCACCGCTTGGTGGCGGGTATGTCGGCGGTTCATTTCTTCTTTCCGTACTTTATGTTGCGGCATTCGTTTCTTTTTGATCTAAAATACTGAACAAAAACTACTTTTATAAATAATTGAAACGTTTCGCGCCACTTATATTTTGTATTTCGACTAAAAAGAAGCTTTGAGCGGCTCTGACCAGTGGTAAGCTCAGGACCAAAAACGTCACATTTTGCGCGCTTTCGGTACCGCGGTTCGCCCTCGTCGGTGGAGGAGGTTTCCGTGTCGTCCGGTTAAAATATGACGCGCTGACATTTAGTTACTCTCTTCGTGCCCGCTGGCTTGTCCGACCCCTAAGCGCTGTGGAAACCGCAAAAAAGGTAGACGCTTAAATATGATTGCAGGGCCCCTTTAAGAACCATTATTTGTTTTAAGGAAAATCTCTGTATAAATTAATATTTTTTTGAGTTGGTGCCATTGCAGTTGGTGCCATTGCCATTGGCAGCACTAATTTGTCCTGAGAGAAACGTGGTACATCAGTGTTGTCTCGATAAACGTCGATGCCTTAAAATAAATAATCTCCCAGAGGTAGTCGCGGGGAATGTCGTATTCATCCCATCCTTTTCTATCAAACTACCCCGCGGTCGTGCAAGGTGGAGTGGTAAAGGATGTAATACAGAAGTTTCAGCTGCCCTCTTTTCTATTTTATGCAATGCTTATGCTCCATTGCTTTCACTTTAGAAAAGCACAACCTCTCTTCCTCTAAAGCACAACTAGTATTGCCCAAACTGGAAAACGGATCAATGGCTTTGGTCATGACCCCAAAGCACAATGACTTAATTGTTGTCCTGAATGAACCTTGATGAGATATGAGGTAAGACCCCTTTTGACAATCGTCCGAGATTTGCAAGGTAACTGTGGTGGCATTTTCCCATGACCATTGACTTTGTGCGATGATCGAACTTAATTGTAACATACGGTATTTTTTCTTAATTTATTTTTTTAAGGAGGGGGGAGGCATTGGCACATCAAAATTGGGAGTTTATCGGATAAATCCGCATTGACCAAAATTTTACCGGCAAGTGTTTTCTAGAGTTGTTTTGGATTTATCCGAGAACACGGAACCCTAGATATAAGGCATGTGCAGCATGTTACGGCGCTCCAGAAGAACAGTCAATTTACGCGCGTTTTGAAAGGAGGGAAGAGGAGGAGAGGGGGAGGGAGTGTGTTTTGGGAGACAACGTAAGAAGACAGAAATATAAAAAATAATTAGGGAGAGCACGACTTTCTACGGCCCATGATAGAGCAGCACCGCTGTACAGCCTGTATCGGTTCTAGAAAATGTATCTTTGAAGGAAACGTCGTGCGGCAAAGCCCCTATAATGAAGGATAGCTGACTCAGTTTGAGCGAAGAATAACTCAATGGTTTGCCATCACAAGCTAATTCAAGACACGGCAGAGAATTAAGGAGTGTTTAAAGGAAATAAAAGATGACGTGCAAATTTCTTTTATATTTTTAAAAATCAGCTGCCTTTCTGCCTTAATAACACAACTGCTCTAATGGCTAAGCATATATTCTTATATATTCGTAAGATGCACTTAAAGATGCACTTATTGATACATTTTGTGCCTTTTTATGTAAGTAGTTGGGTTGTAAATAATTTGTGACAATGTCTCTAGACCGTGTTTACTTGACGTGTTTCGTAGTTCTTTTTGCATATAAAGTTTTTTTTTTATAATTTTAATTATTCTGCGTAATGTTTTAAACCCGTAATAAAATAAGTAGAAAAAATTATTACTACATGCATGCTGAGGTGTGAAATTCACGGCTGTGCAAAGTACCAAGTGAAACCTTGGCACTCTACCCGACTCGAGCTTCAAAATATATCTCTGGAAGCAAATAAGCTACAGCGTTCTTACAATGGTCCTTCGAAGAACTTTGGTTTCACATCTATTTTTTGCTTTATTATAAAAAGAAATATGACTCGAACTATCACTGTACGATATGATGTGGAAACACACATATATTATTATAAAAAAAAATCCAAAATTTTGAGCGCTGATCTCAACTATTGGGGGCTGGATGACGCTTAGTGGCCCTCCAAGCAGGGCGTGAAAGAAGCCCCCGGAAGTTCAACTCTTGTCCTAAGAATACGGCGTCTACTGCGCTTAGTGTATTCAGCCGATGTTTTGGTTCGCACTCTCTTGCGCTTTTAAGTGGTTTTGTTATAGTATCATTTAACATTAAATTTTAAAAACGAGGCATTTGATACTAAGACACGCCCATTTGATCAACTATCTAAGTGCTCACGCATCAAATGGCTTCTCAGAAGACTTCTCGGGTCTGCACGCGCTTGTATTTGACAACAAACAGGCTTTCTCTACATAAAAATTAAGAAAAAGAATCCAGCACCTTGGACACTGTTCTTACTAACGCTCGGGAGCGTCGAAAGGCCTGTCAAACGCTCACTTATGGAGCTTCGTACCTGTTTGCTCGATGCGCTATTTAGCTCCCTAATGGACATCGGTGATTTTAATTGCTCATTGCGAGAAAGAGAGCAATTTACGAACACACGAGTTTTCCTTTCCTCTTCTCGTTCTCAGTGACCGCTTCTCCTAAGAACAGCTGTGCTGGACACAGAAAGTCCACGTGCTTCTTAGAAAAAAAGAAAGCAGCGTGCTCGCAAGGAGAGTGCTAGGGTGCCAACATCCTTCAAGGTTGTGCGCGGAATCCCCGCCGCTGCCTTGATAACAATAGGAGAAATGTGTCAGGACTCAGGAGTTCCCTTAGCCCGGCTTTCCTGGGAAAGCGCCAACTGAAAAACGTCGCCAAAGGCCGTCTGGTCGAACGGCGACCCCGCCGCACGACTTTCCGAGCAATTCTTCGGAAGGCTTGCGAGGTGGGATTCACTATAAAACTCTTCAGTCAAGTCCTTCATACATAAATGCCGGATAAAAATCTCATTCATTTCGCAAGCTACGACATCAGACATGAAAATTTTAATCAAGTCGCACATCTTGTACATCTTTAATGGTAATAGTTTCGTATCGTACTGCGAAATTTCCTAGTAAACAATTATATGAAACTGTTAGATCATAGAACATAAGATGCTAGAAGAACTTATACGCTGATATAATTTGTGTAAGTCGTGGAACTTTTATTTTACAAATCATCTAAGAAAGTTTCTCATTTCAATTGGGTGGCTCAAAGTATACATGCTATTTGTTTAAAATGAGCTAGCCGTATTTGCGGCAGAGTATTATATATTAGTTTTTATGTGTGCTGTTTTTAGTTTTATCCGTTTCAGAAAGCATGTGTTGTAATTTTCATTGCATGCAAGATTGTGCCGTATTACATCAGATTTTGTCGGATCCAATATTTAATAAAATTTTCCTGATCAGACTTTTATATCCCATTCCCATATCATTGTGTTATATTGTCCAAGTTTATATCAGGCTATTTTCATACAACAGCTTTATGGTAATAGAATATTCCCGTTGCTATGTTATTGGCATTGCTGTCCAATAATCTTAAAGATTTTATCGGGTTCAGACCTGTTTTAGCAGAAGGGCCGTAGTGATTACACAAACGAACGCTCCTAGATATGGGCAAGTGTAGAATACAAATTCAAGCTCATCTTTAGTTCTCAAGAGCGGTACCTTTAATAAAAATACGAATATATTTACATGATTTGTCCAAGAAACACAAGCGAAAAGTAAAGTAAATGTGCACATGTACACCTTTATTAGAAAGTGCCGTCGTGTTGTGCAAACACAGGGACCAAGAAGATTGCGAGATTGTAGAGGCTGACAGAATAAAAAAAAAAAAAGAAAGGAAAAAAAAAAAAGAGCACAAACTGCGTAAATCAGGCTTCCTTGGCTTTGATAGACATGTGAGGTAGAATGTTTATTTATATCGGGGAAGGTCGCCCATGCAATTGTATAACCGATAGCACCCGAATCTGTGATGCGCAGGAGCCATTTCATCGGAAGTCGTGTGTTGTTTAATGTTTTTTTGTTTTTTTTTGCGGTTTGTTCAGAATAAACCCTCAGTGGTTAGTCAGCGCTTGTGTAGTCCACGTCGTTCCTCCGTACGTGTAACATTTGCGCTGTATCTCGAGGAACCCCTACCAACTAGTTCAGTCATCCTGCCTCTTAAAAAGAAACTGAAGCGGTTCTGTATTTGAGTAAAAACACTTTAATCGTCTTCATTTGGCCTCCAGGATCACGAACATCAAGTTTATTATTATTTTTTTTTTTAATTCGGTGCACGGAGGTTGCAGAAAATAATTTTCAAAGTATCGCTGAAGCCCCCTCTCCCCGGAGCGTTACGCCATAAAAGGAGTTTTTGAAATTTCCGCTCTCGCGCATCATCAGCTCGCGCCCATCAAAGATATGCACGAGCACTCTTTCTATTTCCAAAAAGGTCAGAAAAAGACGTCTTGACTGGTGCTAGTGCCGGGGAATATGCCTGGCAAGCTTGCAATTGCACGCGCATCCCACACGAGCGACACGCGCTTGGTGGCCGAAATATAATTTTATGACGTAACGACAGTTCGAAATTTTTTCGTGTAACGGGATAAAATACTCTAAATTCATTTTTAACTCTTTTTTTTTTTTAAGAACCTCTTCAGATTTCCTTTGAGAAAACCTACGCAAATCATGAAGTATAGGTTGGATGCCATAGTCTTTTACCATCTTATATCTTATCGTGTGTTCATTGAACGCATCCATATCCTTTCTTTCACTGGTAACGCGGAAGTACAGCGTTCGTAACTTCGAGGCGAACGCCTTAGTTGCCGCCCAAACCGCGATAAACGCCTGACAGAGCGGTCGCGATAAGGCCATAAAATGGCATTACGTGACTCAGACTTCGTGAATGTTGTTTTCGAGGCTTTATATATATATATATATATATATATATATATATATATATATACGAGCACAGCTTTCTTTAAAACAAAATATGAACGGCAGAACTTCTATTTTGGATCGCCGGCATCCAGCACGCGCTCGATACCTCTCGCCCTGCTTTGACAGGCCGGGCATGCTTGGAGATCAAGAGACTCCGAAGCGTTATCAAAGGTAGGAAGCCTGCGATTGAGGCCGGGCCTCCTTGCATTCTCAGCCTCCTTAGTGAGTTTAGTTTATTTTACCTAAATATTAGAAAGGGGGTATTTCGCCTACAGTGATAAGGCGTTTCTAGCTCGAAACGGCGTGTGTTTTTTTACACCACCCGTAGCGCCACTTGGAGCACCCTGCGCCGTTCGGCTGCAATCTTCTGGCTCATAGACCTTCTTTATGCTCTCAAACTTGGCAGTCTCTTGCCTCCCAAGAGACTTCCGGTGGCTCCGTTTCCGGTATGCCGTCCGAGCTTGTTTATGTCACAATTACTATGACCAGAAATCACGAAGTTGGAGATTTAAGCGAAGTACTTCATGATGCTGCTATTCAACATGCAAGAGGGAATTGGTTGTCTTAGAAGAGTATTACAAAATATTCAAAATATATCTCCCTAAGCGGTTATTTAGCTAAACACTCCTGCAAAGGAAAAAATTGGTTTATTAGAAAGGGGAATACGTTAACCGAGCTAAAATGCTGGCTGGCGTCTTCATGCTAGGAGGAATAGTATTTTGGCGGTGAATAATAATAAGAATAATAATACTTTATTTCCATCCTTTATGATTGTGGGGCACAAGAAAAAAAAACTTGCATAATCGACTTTACGAGTCCCTTAGTCCCTACAATGGCCAGCAGCAAGCGTGCGGGAAGACTAATAAAAAGCAACATAATAGCGTGCTAGAGGCGATGATGTAACAAATTAGTGCCCAAAACTAAAAGCATCTTTTGCAAATGTTAAGAGAGAAAATGATCACGTACAAGCATATAATCAGCGCAAGTCTCTAAAGGTTAGACTTCCTAGATCAATGTTATTGCTGCTAAGGCTGTTTAACAAATGCGGGAGTATGGAACTTATCATTTTGAGAGCCATAATTTGTTGGCTGCGTGACCATCTTCCATTTCTCTGGGTTACGGGTATAAGATACGGCAGAGAAGTTTCCCTCAGCGACGCAAGGTTTTTCAAAAGACATGCACCTCTTGTTTTTTTCACTTTTATAACTAGTACAAAGCCGATATTGATATAACTTGTCAATAGTGATTATTTGAAACTTTTTAAATAAATCAGCGCTATGAAAGTCACGTGGCACGTTGCATATACATCCCGATGTTTTTTTTTGTAACATGAACAGGTTTTCAATATTGGTAAATGTTGATGTTCCCCGAACAAAGTGGCAATACGTTAAGTGAGAGAAACTTAATGACTTATAAAGCAATAATTTAGCATTGGTTGGTAACACAGATCTGCATCGATTTATAATCCACACTACTCGAGCTAACTTTGGGAAAAGATAATTTATATGGCTATCCCAAGGCATACTGTCACTAAAATGACTCCAAGAGTTTTAAAACAACTAACAATTTCGATTGGAGTCGAGCTAAAAGTGAGTGCTTTATACAGCACCATGGGCTTGTTTTCTTGACGAAAAATCACAGCTTTTGTCTTACGAACATTAATTTTGAAGGAGTTGCTGTCTCCTTGAAACGTATTATGGTCGAAGAAATGAATTGTGCAATGATGGAGAATGCTTGACCTCTCATTTGATCGAATTGTGGGGACGCAAAGTGCAACAGCGTGTCCTTGTGGCGATTTTATGTAAAGGGTCTTAGGACTCCGAGCCACCTTAATACACCAGCCTTGTGTCGGATTGCTTGCACGGTTAGGCGCAGTCGTGTTCGAACATATACCGCAGCAACGTAGTCAAAGGCAATGAAACGTACTGTGAGAATGAGATTTCATGCTCTGACGACCTCCTCTTCTATTCGTTACTCGCGAAGAGTTAGAGCAGACTTTACTTCTAGTCACTGACAGAATCAGAACGGCAGGGAGGAGGTCCAGTTGTCCCGCCTCCCGCGCGAGCATCCTATATTCGATGACTCTTCGGCGCCTCCTCGGCTTCGAGTGTGAGCAGCCAAAGCAAGGCGGAAGGGATGGGGCGCGTTCTGGAGGACGGGTATCGGACAGGAAAGCCCTGTCGTTCTCTTTCTGCCTGTGACAATATTTGCCCGGTAAGCTTTACGAGCCTGTGAATTGCGTCTCGGCACCGGGCTGTCCATGACCAAGGATTTCCCCCGCGTTTTCCGGGCAAGCGAAGGAGACGACTACTGACTGTCGTGGCGATATCACTCACGCTGAAAGGCCCACTTCTCGAGCTTCCGCAGCCCGAAGACGATCTTGAGCAGGGACTCGGCGCAGCGGATGTCGATGCCCACGTCGCCGATCTCCAGCAAATACGGCAGCGCCTGGCGCAACAGGTTGTCCACCTGGCCCCGGAGGCCCTCGTCATACATCTGCCACAGCTCGATCACGCTCGCCTCCAGTTCGTCGTTGGAGCCTCGCGATCCGTTCTCGTTGCGGTACCGTTGCAGGAAGGAGCGGTTGGCGGCCGGCGACGTATCCTCCAGCACGGGTCGGATGTCGATAGCGCGCGCACAGCGGAGGACGGACAACAACAGTGCGGTCACCAGCAGCAGGACACGGCGGGGTCCCGCCATCGCTTCCCTTCAGCCCCAGCGACGTCCCGGCGCTGGTCACTGCGCGCCTGCGACGACGAGCGCTGTCGTCGGACGCCCACTTACTCGGGATCCTCGACTTTCCCAGGGATTGTTTCGGGGACGCTGGGGCGACGAGGCCGAGGGCCGGTTTCCGCCGTGGACGTCTTTGAAAGGGCGCCGGGGAGAGAAGGGCCCTGCTCGCCGAGTAAAAACCGAGCGCACATGGCGGGGGGTCTCTCCTACTTTTTTCCATCTCGGTAGTCGAGGGGCTTTCCTCGTCACGTGGGCTGGACCCCGCCGCAATTTTTGCTCGCCATGTTGGAGAGAGTGCGCGCTGATGTGTGTGCGTTGTCACCCGGGCTTTTTCCTCATTTAGGTTTCGCCGAATAATCACGACGAGGGGCTTGTTTGCGTCTTCAAGTGGTTCCTGAGAAGTCGCTGATATCCTCGCGTTCGCTCCGAAGAAGCTTCACGTAATTTTCCACTCGGCGTCTGTTGGTTAGATTGTTGGTTCGCGCACTTTAAGTGCATAAATTTGTTGCGTCGTGTTAGCTCGGCGGCTGTTTGTTTTTTTCTGGGCTGAAAGTTGTTGTCTCTCTTTAGCAATTGGCTCTGCGTCGTATTCTCTCCTGGTTTTGATTCGGTGCTTGTTTACGTGCGTACTTCTGCGTACCAGACACCATGTGTCTCTTCGTGGCATGTTAGCTGTAAATCTGCGCTTTACTTCTGCGCAGATGTCGACGCTTGTATCTTTCTAGAAAAGCGGAGTTTGAGCCACCTTGGATACTGAGTCAAAACACCTCCGCTTAGAGATGAACAGTTATTTGACCGACGTGTGACCGTTTATTCAATACACTTGTCACCGCGGACAGCTTGAGAAAGACAATAGCTGTGTCCCGGGTATCCTATCATTCCACGGCCAGTGAGATATGCGATATTGGCCGATAACAGTGCGGAAGCCGAAATAGGGGATTGTCAAGCGTGAACATAATAGGCCACGTTCTACGTTTCCTAAGCTGTCGGCAACCATAAGTACAGCAGCGGTTGAAGATGAAATGACTCCTGGCTATATGGAAGGGGGGGGGGGGGGGGGCGCACCGCGCCCTCAATTACACCTCTACAGTACCGGACTGGTATCGACACATCTCAAGGGCAGATCAACTCTTCGCCGTAAAGTATGTCCAAACAGTCCGTGCTGCTGTCTGCACGTGCCTTCGTTTTGACTCTCGCGCGTTTCCAGGTATGTGGGGTCCCCCAGGGGGATGTCGGCGGGCGTCGAACGAAACAGCATTCCGAGCAATTTAGATGCCAAAAGGGTTTCGTGGAATGAGGCAGCTCGCAGCTACTTTTACCGACACCTGTTTGTAGTTGCGGTACCTTCGTTCTCAGAAGACTGTGCAAATGCAAAGTGCACTCTAAGAAATGCTTGCGCGTCTAGTTACCCTCAAAACACTCATTACACAATGCAATGCATCATGCTTGCATTCCGTAATGCCACAACGCAGACTTCATTTTGAGGTCTAAACTGATGTTCCACCTCATCATTCTCTGAACTATTTTCGTAGTTTGCAGAGATTGGCTCTTCGAGTGTTTTGCAGTAAGTAGACGCGCAGGCAGGTAGAGTGTGGAATTACTGACAGTCTAAAAAACGCGGAGCGTGGTGAATTCTGGGCATCTCATTACGTCTCCGCAGCCAATGAAGTTGCGGCATTAGGAACCCCGAATAACGAGTGACCAATCAAGAAGTCGGAAGACAGTATGTGACGCCTGGCCTTTCTTAGGTCGTCAGACACAATGGATTTTTACGTTCTAGGGTGCATGTAGTTACGAGAGTCGCCGTACTTTGCCATTTATTATGTAATGGTCACCAAAACATTTTTGCTGCACTAAAGCATCAAACAAAATTGATTCCAAAGCATATTTAAACAACGCGGAGAGCAAGTCGTCTGCTTCTTGGGTAGGAGTTGCAGTGACGTCAGAACGACGCCGAGCTCTTATTGGCTGACTGAAGAAAAAAAAATAGTGGGTAGAGCTTAAAGCATCTAGCATTGAGATCTACTCACTATTTTTTTTTTCTTTCAATCAGCCCATAAGAGCTTGACGTCGTTCTGAAATCACCGCAACTCCTGCCCAAGCAGCAGGCGACTTGATCTCCGCATTACTTCACTTGATCGTTACTTTTATACAAAATGTGAGCATAACGAGGTAATTACGTAATAGGATTAATCGATTCAATGATCCCTCCAAAAAACAAAAATTGAATGCAAATGGGTATAGACGGCGCAGAAAGGCGTGACTGGATAAAAGCGCAACGACCTAAGCTCACCGGAGCAAAATCTCTCCGGATTAATGCCGACCGATCATTTTCAGAGACTCGTACACACGTTCACCGAATGAAAGATTGTGAAACGCTATTAGCGCCGAGATGTTTCGGTGGCGCCCTCTTATGGTTTCCCTCCGTGACGTCACGACTGGGATTTGCCTCGCCGTGACGTCACCAGTTGTTATTCTGGCTACTTACCATCGGGTGCGACGACGAGTTCGATGGTGTGTTTAAAAAGCACAGTAAAAGCTAGGAGCCATCGCAATCTGGAACTAACACCGTCAAAGTTGACAATCTGACAGTGCTCATATGCCCATGGTTTGGCTAATCGTGGAAAGCTGACCACAGCGACGCTTTTGGCCGCGCACAATACTCCGTTTCACATTAGAGAGTTTTTGGCAGATTGTTCCGATGACTCTGATAACGATGCCCTATACTCCGCCGCCGCCTTTGCGTATGTACCGTATCGTTATCGGATATCGTTATCGGGGATATCGGAGGTATGAGAAAGCTCTTCTAAATCTCTCTATTAGGTCCGACCCCACCTAACGGTACAATCCGGCGGAGTCAATGGGGAGTTTTAGGGAACCGTTTTTCCACATCCGATACGGTTCCTTAAAACTCTCTATGAAGCAGCGCCAAAAGTGCACCGTCATTTCAGGCACTCGACGCCTTTGTGTGCTCGCTATCACCGGTTTAACCAGTCGCGCATAGAAAGAAAAAAGCAGTATACCGGCTTATTTATTGTTCCTGATTGGTTTAACCGACGATGGTAAACGTACGAAGACGGCTTAACTGCCTTTTATTATGCAATTAAATGCAAAGGTGCAAGCGAGCTGGACAAGAATAACGAAAGTGGTCCCTGGAGAGGGACAAAGGACAAACAGAAATCTCCGAACACAGCTAGCTGACTGGTGAGCGACTGCCTTCATCTGATTGTAGAGTGTATAGTCCTCCATGATGCACATTATTTCCGCACTTTGGCAGCGTATTTTTTTGTACATTTAGTTTGTGGAAATGTTTTAACTAATTAAGCCTTACGCTGTGTGGTAGCAGTGGCGGTTAAGAAACAGAGTAATGCCAAATTTGATTTAAGATTAGCTAACCACATCAATAGATTTGGCTTAAGTGGTCACTCTAAATTTACGTCAAATTGAGTTTTTTTAGAGCTTAATTCATATTTATTTTCCCCATAACTTTTTTTTTTTTTTTAGAAATAGGAGTCTCTACTGACAACGAAAGAAAGTGACGCAAGTTGAAGGCGCGGACTGTGTGCTTGTGTAGTCCGGAATTGTTCCGAAGACATTACAAAACGTTTAAGCGCGTGAAACGAATGTTGTGGAAGCTCAGTTTAGCACTCAGTCAATAGCGCCCCCGCCCCCCCCCCCCCCCTGACACACACACACACACACACACACTCACAAAATAAAAAGAAGAAATAATCAATATACTGTTTTTTACATTGCCTGCATTCCAGGCATGAATAGACGGTCTAGCAAAGAGAATATCTCGCGCCGCTGGAATGCAGAAGATTTTAAAGCTGCATTTGGTCTCCCCTTCATTTGAAGTTTTCTCAATAGCTATTCTAAATATAGAGATACTAAACGGCATACGGAAAGTGTAAAGCTGAGGTATTCCGAAAACATAGTTAGTTTGGGTCGGCAAAACATTTCGGTGGGTATTCCACACGGTAACATTTAATGTAAGCTCCATCGGCTGACATTACGTGATCGGCGAATCAACTCGTAATCCTGACTACAAGCATCGAACGTGCACCACGATGCGCCAGAAGTGGAGCACGCTGATCTACCGATCAGATAATCTCAGTCGATGAAAGTGACAATAAATTTTACCCCGTGGTGGGGTGTCTTCAAACTTGAATGGCACGTATTTTCAAGACATGCAGAGAATTACAAAATGTGATGGCACATATAATTTGCAACTCTCAGCAATGATGGTACCGCGGTGTGAGAGTCGCTCTTTATAGCTCCTGAATGATAAGCTTCACTATGAAGATGCATGCTTATATCTTTTTGACGTAGAGCACCAATTAAGACACTTATATCGCTCGTAGTTCCGACAAAACTAGAATTACGCGTCGCAGAGCCTACCTCGTCCTGCTATTCAACGACGATCATCCAGATGACAGCCCTTTTCATGGGCACCAGTTCGCCTCCTATAGGTCGTGAAAGATGCGAATAAGAATCCAAGAAAAGAGGTCGCTGGCTCTGAAGCGATATGTCAACGGTGACAAGGAATTTGACACTTTAGGGGTAAATTTCACTGGTCTTTGATATTTTTTTGAAGAACAAATAGGCTTTAAATTGATCACAATGTAATATTAAACCCCTATTTCAACCCCTGCCCCCTTCCATCCCCTTCCTAAGTTTGATTCGCTGATGCACTACGAATGCAGTACATGATCCGCCGCCAGCGCAAGCATTCTGCCTTTGATAACACTTCGTCGCAAAACACTCTAAGAAAAAAGATAGTCACATGTGACTACGTTTGGGCTGGTAAAAATTGTTCCAAATATAATGACCCCCAGGGTAAGAATGACAAACCCACACGTAGTCAAAAAGTAGTTTGTCCAATTTGACTATTCCCTTCGCTAACCATGGCGGCCGGTTAGCGAGGCTCGAATTGCCCGGTAAGGCCTAGCGAAGAGCACGGCTTTTCGGCCGAGTGAGAGAATAGAGCGCCTAGACCTATTCTGCGTCTTCCAAGCGCCATCAGACAATCTAACCATCTGTCCCCAGACACCGGTACCGTACCTATATCCTGTAAGGACGGCAGCGTGTGTGCCGGCATCTCGCTAGGTTGACTATTTTTAAAATCGTTGGAAAACGCTCAAAAAAGAAATCGTAACGCAAGGACTGGTCATCCTGACTTTATTGAACACAAGGTATGCTTACATGCGGTGATGAATTGCTGGACACCTTCGTCGACACCAACGAGAGGCGGTCAACTTGCACTAACGTTACCGCTATTTTTTTTCTTCTTCTATCTCTTCTAGTTTTGACCTATCTCTACCGGCTTGGTTATCCATTCGTGCGCGTGTGTGTCTGCACTTCGCGGCTCTTCAACACAGAACGAGCATTTAGGTAGCTGAGTGGCACAATTATTACGATTGTTATCGAACTGAGAGGCAGGGACGTAGGGAGATCAGTGGACCACAGGCTAGGGGCCCTAATCTGGAGACCTGGAGAAAAAATCAGCGAGAAATTCGGCGGATCTGATTGGTCGGCGACAAGGATAGCTGTGGCGTTGGCCAATCACGGCCACCAGATTTGTCGCCAACGTTTTCGCTAAGTGTCCAGATTAGGGCCAGCTGTTTGTAAATCAATAGCTACAGGACTGCTCAACACTTAGCTTATTGAATCAAGCGGCAGCTTGCGCCACCTAGGAAGTGTAGTAGTAACCGCAAGATGGCACTAAAAATACTTATGCATTAACTCATACTACTCAACTACTTACTACGCATACAACTGCTCATACACCAACACACACACACACACCACCCAAGATACCGAACACTATTACAGGCACATACACACATACATATCAGCAGTACAAGACAAAAAAACTCCAACACAACGCCTCTGCTGCTTTCTTTTTTTTTATAGCCGACACTGACATAGTGTAGCCAAAAAGTACAGTAAAAATGCCGTCAATCGCTTACCGACTGACGTGGCATCGCTAAAACGTGTTTTTTTATGTTTAACAGTTTTTCTAATGTTGGTAACCACTCCGGAACATTTGATCGAACCTTCCAAACTTCGACAATAAAACGGACAGACTTGGAAAAGTATTCCGCCACAGGCCTCGTGTCAACATCTGCATGGCGAACCACCATGCGACATCGCCATATGCTGTGAAGGCCGAGCAACATGACAAGATCAAAAGGCACACAATTCTCGTTTTCAGCTGCTACGAACCGGATGCCGTGGAAATAGAAAAAAACCTTTTTTTTAGTGTACGCTGCAACACATTTTAGAAAAATAAAGTGTCCTAACGGTCCAAGAAAACATGCTCAACTGATTCAGGTCTCTTACACAAAAACAGTGATCACCCCCCACGACGAAGAGACCCTTCTCCACTTTCCAGGTTTTAACAAACAAAATACCGGTGTGCAACTTAAGAAAAAAAAAAGTCTTGAAGCACGCTGGGACGGACATTTTTTTGACACGCTTAAGGATATCCTGTCCCGGGCCTGCAGAATACATAGCTCTATGCAGTGGAACAGGCAGGATAACGTCAACAAGATCCTGGTACAGCTTTTTCTTAGTGACTTCACTCAGATATTCCAACGAAAAGCGTACTCTTAAGAATTTGTATGCTCCCACCACTTCGCGCATATAACCAAAAATACATCCAGCACTACACGATAGCACTTGACAAAATGTGCTCAAAAATGGGTCCTTGACTTTCCGTGAAAAAAATAAATGATTGACCAGCTGCTTCAAAAGCAAATGAGATAACGCCAGGCCTTTATCATTTACACTGCGAAAGAGACTAGTTCGGCTCGTGCGCTCATAGGAAGAGCCCCAAGCGAAGACCGCAAACACCCGATGCAGTTATTACATATTCACGCTGGAACAGTGTGAAACCTGAAGTACACATTAGAATTTACTTATTAGGAACACGTTGCAAACAGTGGATCTGGCAAATATCAACAGATAATTTCCTCACCACTTCTCAGTTTTTTCTTGCAGTTCGACTACCTGGGTCCGCCAAAAAGGGTCGCTGTCCGGATAGCTCTCCAGCGGGACCCCGAACTACTTCACCGGAGACGAGACCTACTTGACATTTTCAAATACACTGAGCTTCACGTCTCACTCCCCACGCCAAAAACCTATGCACTTTTTACAGTTTACTGCACTAACACTTCTATTGCAAAAACGTTTGTCTAATGCCGTCGCCTCTCGTACACTTTCTCTGTTCGCACAAAACAACGCGATATTTTCTGCGTAGGCCAGTGCTCGCACCTCGAAAGAATGTAGCATAAAGTCACGAATGACGCTGCTTTTATCTAAGCAGAAAGACTCTATGTATATGGAAAATAAAAGTGGGAAAAGAGTGCAACCGTGTCGCACGAACCGGAGGACGCCAATACGTCTACCAACTGTTCACATTTAGGCTTGTCGTGCATCCCCTGTACGCCATACGAACATCTTTTATAATAACGGAGCCTATGTTTACATGTTCCATCATCGCCAGCAAAACTTCATGTGACAAGCGATCAAATGCTTTGTCTAAGTCAATCTGGAGCATTGCAATTTTATCATTCGTTGCGTCACAGCATTCTAGCACTCTTCGAGCGGTGTGAATATTCGTTGTGATCGATCTTCCATTTATTCCACACGTTTCGTGTGAACCAACCACTACTGTAATTACTCCTTGAAACCGTCGTGCCAAAATCTTCATTAGTACTTTGTAATCTACGTTTGTTAAGCTGATTGGCCTATAGGATGTAACCGAACGCAATTTGACAATATCTTCGGTCTTAGGTATTACCAGAGTGTGAGACCTCACAAATGAGGGTGGTAGTTTTTTTTTTTTTCTTATAGGCCTCATTAAAGATATTGTGTAGCACTGGCACAACTTCATCTCTAAAGGTCTTATAGAAAGCTGCACTAGCGCCGTCGGGTCCAAGTGTTTTTACAGAGCTCAATTCGTCGATCGCTTTAAAGGGACCATGAAATGACCTTTTTACTTTTTCCAGATAACTTTTACATTAAACCGTCAATGTTCACTGAATGCCGAACAGGCATCCGTTTTCGTCTCGGTTAATTAACTTCTACACAAAAAATGAATGAAATATTGACTTTTTCTTTCTCTCCAACTGACCGCAAAACAAGCTGCGGCGAAATTTTGACGGTCGTCACGTACGCTGTTTCCGGAACCGGAAGTTCTCTCGGCAGTAGGAGAATGGGAGCGTTAGCGGCAGTTAGCGGCGGCGAGTTGGCGGTGTGCCGGTAGGTTTTACTGCGCTGATGGCACGGATGTCACCGATGTATTTTCTGAATCGGCGCCTGTCCTCGCCGCGATAGCCTTGGACACATCGCAGCTGAGCGAGATTCAATTAGATATGTTGCGCTACAGCGACAGCATGGGTCTAGTCTCACACGCCGGAATGCCTGTTGGGCATACCTCGGCAAACCTCACTCATGAGGGCCCTCACTCACCCTCACTCACCCTCATCTTCACAGGTGAGGTGAGGGTGAGTGAGTTTTTGAACCAGGAAAATTCATGAGTGTGAGGGTGAGTGAGGGCCGTGAGGGCTGTGAGGGCGGTGAGGGCCGTGAGGGCTGTGAGGGCCGTGAGGGCCGTGAGGGCGGTGAGGGCGGTGAGGGCCGTGAGGGCGGTGAGGGCCGTGAGGATCGTGAGGGCCGTGAGGGTCGTGAGGGCGGTGAGGGCGGTAAGAGGTATGAGGGCCATGAGTGCGTGAGGGGCGTGAGGGCGGTGAGTGGCGTGAGGGCCATAAGTGCGTGAGTGGTGTGAGGGCGGTGAGTGCGTGAGGGGTGTGAGGGCCATGAGTGCGTGAGGGCAGTGAGTGGCATGAGGGGCGTGAGGGCCGTGAGGGCGGTGAGTGCATGAGGTGGTGTGAGGGCCGTGAGTGCGTGAGGCCCCCTTCAGATCGAGCATCTTTCTCAGCAATTTTGGTGTTAATGGCGGGTTGTTCTCAAGCTTTCCCTAGATCCGACACGAATTGCTGAGATCGGGTCCGGCTCGAAATAAGCAAGCAACTCGAAGCAATTCCAATGCGTTTGAAGCGGCTGCATCTAATCAGGGACGCAAAATTTTTACGTGATACCTCGTGCCGGTGATGATGGCACCGAAAGACTTGGTTCTCGTTTGAAATCGATCGTTGTTTGGAAATAAACTGTTTCAGAAAGGTGCATTAGTATTCTTAACGAGATTTAAATGCATAAAAACACGTTTGTAACGCTTAATTGTGTCTAAATAGTGCAAGAAAAATAAAATTTTATGATGACGATGGCAAATTGCAGCAAATGGTTGCTGCGGGCGCGCGTGTTGGTGGTGTTGCGACGTAAAGTTTCTGGGCGAAATTGCCTCATCTGAAGCTGGTCGAGCGGCGTGAGGGCCATGAGTGCGTGAGTGGAGTGAGGGCGGTGAGTGGCGTGAGGTCGGTGAGTGGCGTAAGGGCCGTGAGGGCGGTGAGGGCCGTGAGGGCGGTGAGGGCCGTGAGGGCGGTGAGGGCCGTGAGGGCCGTGAGGACGGTGAGGGCTATGAGTGCGTGAGGGCGGTCAGGGCCGTGAGGGCCGTGAGGGCCGTGAGGGCGGTGAGGGCTATGAGTGCGTGGGGGCAGTCAGGGCCGTGAGGGCCGTGAGGGCCGTGAGGGTGGTGAGGGCCGTGAGGGCCGTGAGGGCGGTGAGTGGCGTGAAGGCGGTGAGTGGCATGAGGGCCATGAGTGAGTGAGGGGCGTGAGGGGCGTGAGGCCGGTGAGGGGCGTGAGGGCCGTGAGGGCGGTGAGGGGCGTGAGGTTCAGTGAGGGTGAGTGAAGGGCTGAAGGTGAATGTGACTGTGAGGGTGAGGGTGAGTGAGGGGCTGAAGGTGAGTGTAGCTGTGAGGGTGAGGGTGAGTGAGGGGCTTAGGTGAGTGTGGCTGTGAGGGTGAGGGTGAGTGAGGGCGACCTAAAATGCCGACCTCTGCTGTTGGGAAGTGCGGCGAGTTTTCCGGTGAAGACTCCAGAAGTACACCCAACAGTCATTGTTGGTAAAAGGCGGCCCGTGTCAGTCGTTTGCAAAGCGACGTAGATGGAGACAAATCGCCGCGGCGTTTTTCGCGGCCTCGGGGATGTAGGAGCGAGCCGACGTTAAAAAAGATACGTTTTAACTATGGCAGTGTCAGCAAGAGCCACGTAAATACCTGTTCACGCTCGGAGCGGACGCGCGCGTTTGATGGAAGTGCTGTATTCGCGTTGTTGGTAAGCGCTTCGGGACCGATCTTTTACGATTGCAACTCGATACTGACGCGACACTCGACAAAGGAAAGTTGGACCGACATTGCACGTAGCTCCCACGAACTGTTATAACTCGACAGTGACGTGCAGTCTGTCAGAATAAAAATGGCATACTAATAACAAAGCGTGCATACCGTGGTACGAAGGTAATCCATACGGCGTTTATTTGAGCTCTATATCACACAAAACAAGAAGATAGAATAGACGAGAGTCCCTTTTCGACGACAGTGTTCGTCAACACTGCCTCGGAAAACAAGGGGAAGAGATTGACCTCCCCCCTTAATCTAAAATTGAGGTCAGCGATCAAAATACGGGAAGGGTTCACAAGGGTCGCGCGGGCATATTCCATTCAGCACGCCAGCCGGTCGTGGGCAGGCGGTCTTGGCCAAGTACCGTCGAAGCAACGCTACGCCGGAGTCAGAGTGCCTGCTTCGGAGTGCCTCCTAAACCTATCTGCTGAGCTCGCTTGGTCGCGGGTCGGTGAATTCGTGGCCGTTATGGCCTTTCTCGGGTGTTTGTGGATCCAGCGTTCTTGTTCGCGTGGTCTGTTTCAAGTACTTTTTTCTTGCTGCTTGAAGTCGCGACGCGCGAGAAGAACAAGTAGAAAAATTAACGTTCCCTGATCGTCGCTGAACCCAACGCTGTCGGCCCGTCGGCCCTACCGCCCCGGCTTCGTTCACCACACGATAGATGGCGCTTGGCTCTCAGCATTATCGAATTTGTCAATTTTCGTCACATCTCTAATTATGCTACAAAATGTGCATCTGAATATTATTTAACAAAACTTTTAGGAAACATTCGCCGGCTATTTATTGTTTACGATCGCAGTGCTGGTGAGGTAAGCTCTTATCCAATAGGCGACATGGATTCGGCTGACGTGCAGTGATTCCGCGGATGCATCGCAGTGAAAAGGCCGAGAGCTTTCCAACCTCCTTGGAGCTTTCGAAGGAAAGAAGGCGCAAAAGAGTCCAGTTTTCTTTTAAAAGTTTTATAGCGAATAATTTTTTTGGCTCCTTATTTTTGTGTTTTTGTGTTTCTTTTCACACCTTTTACGACGTACGGTGTATAAAATTTGATTTCAGAATCGTTTCATGGTCCCTTTAAAGAGGTACGGAAACGAAATTTTAGCGCCGATCTTCCTGCATAAATATGGACTAGGGACAGGCACCACCTCGGAAATATCAATATCGCGCTGTAAAACACAGGAGAACTAATTTTAAACCTAATTAAACGATTTCAAATTCACATCTGGTGGATGGTGGGAAAGTTTTCGTGACATCACTTGTGGCATAGGAGCAGCGCCGTTCTGCGGCAATACGGCGTGCCGGCAGAATTAGCCTAGGCCTGAACGCGTTTGCAAAGCCTTGGCGGAGAAAGCCAAAGCGTAGTTGGCCACAGTGAGCTCGTTCTCGTTGCGGCTCTTTGCACGACACGACCCGAGCATGCTTCTGGCACGGCCGGTATTAGTTGCTGCGAGTCGCGAGCTGCGAGCCGATGTTAAAAAAAGATATGTTTGAACTACGAGAGTGACACCAACAGCCACGCAAATATCTGTTCACACTCGGAGCGGACACGCGCGTTTGATCGAAGTGCTGGATTCGCTCTGTTAGACCGCGTTTCGGTAAGCGCTTCTGGACCGATCTTTTACGATTGCAACTCGATACTGGCATGACACTCGGCAAAGAAAGGTTGGACCGACATCGCGTAGCTCCCACGAAGTGCTATAGCTCGAATAAAAGTGACATACTAATAACAAAGTGTATATACCGTGTTGCGAAGCTAATCCGTATAGCGTTTATTTGAGCTCTACATCACACAAAACAAGGAGATAGAATCAATGGGAGTCCCTTTTCGACGACAGCGTTCGTCACCGCTGTCTCGGAAAACCAGGAGATCAAGATGACAAGGGGAAAAGATTGACCTCTGAAATTTAGTTCAGGGATCAAACTATTCATCCGAGAAGGGTCCACAAGGGTCACGCGGGCATATTCTATTCTAGCAGGCCAGCCAGTCATGGGCAGACGGTCTTGGCCAAGGACCGCCGGAGCAACGGTGCGCCGAGTCGGTGTTGCTGCTAGGCCTACTATATTCTGCCGAGCTCGCTTGGTCGGTAGAATCGTGGCCGTTGTAGCTCTTCTCGGGTGTTTGTGGATCCTGCGTTCTTGGTCGTCGTGGTCTGTTTCAACTTTCAAGTACTCCTTCCTTTTTTTTTTTTTGCTGGTTGAAGTCGGGACGCACGAGAAGAGCACGTAGAAAAATAAATGTCCGTTGGACGTCGCTAGCAAGTAACTGAGCGACGCTGTCGGCCATGTTGACTTGATCGTAAAAAGTGCGTAAGACAGCTGCGGAGCTGTCGTAGGATTCTGTCGTAACCTGCGCAAAAGTTACGACAATTTCGTTTCGAGAATACGGGTTTTCTCTCAAATTTAACGCACGCACTTTTTTCGTCGTAAGTTCGCTTTGAGAATCCGGCGCTGGTTTTGTCAGTGGTGCCGTCACTGCCGCGGTTGCCGACTTGCCGTGGTGCAGCGTGCGTGCAGCCCTTGCACATCTCAAACGGCCACGTTGTCACAGGTCGTAAATCGTCGACGCGCCACCAGGTGGCAACACTCGTGACCACAACTTCCACGCCGTAGCCTTTCCCGTCTGGCACAAGTGACGTCACGAATGCCCCCAATATCCCAAGACGCATCGCGCTCTCCGATGGCTGATTTTTGGGCGCGCGCCCAATCGGGCCCCTCAGGGTGAAAAATATAGCCATCCCTTCAAAATACAAACGCGCGATTATGATTTACGGATATCATTGATCATATTAAACCTATTTCTGATCATAATAGGTGTATTTCAAGTTTCGCTTCAATATCCCTTTAACTATTTCTGTCACGGTGATCGGCATCTCAAGGAATTCCTTAAGGCTGATCTCCATGGGACGAATATGCTGCGAAAAATCGACGAATTTTGCCCGCCGGCTTTTGTTCTGCGCGTGGAATCAGCACCGTGGCTGCTACGTCGGGCGCAAAGCGAGCGTTCCGTCGGGCGTCGTTCGTCAGTTATTCGTCGGATAATTCACTCCATGGAGTTCGGCCTTTAGTTTCCTCATTTAGCTTTGGCAAAAGCACTAAAAACCCATCCATAAATTCTGTCACCTTCACTGGGCTGTAGGCGAACAATTTCGAATAATACTCAAAAAACGCTTGTTCAATATCTGTTTAGTCCCTTACAATGTGTCTGTA
Organism: Ixodes scapularis; assembly: GCF_016920785.2. NCBI lineage: Eukaryota > Metazoa > Arthropoda > Arachnida > Ixodida > Ixodidae > Ixodes > Ixodes scapularis. The sequence goes on along the minus strand of NW_024609868.1, from coordinate 121,880,240 downwards.
GCAGCCGAGCTAGTGGTGCTTCCGCGACGATGAAAAAGAAGCATCTCGGCGCGAACAGAGAGAACGAGACACCACGAGCGGGGAGATTCGGCGACCGAGCGGCCCGGCGGCTACATCGAGCGATGCCCAGGACAGTTTCATTTCTTTTGTAAATATTGTACATAAAAAGTATGTTGGGAGGTATATTCCTGGTTCCAACATAATTGGTGACCCGGACGTGATCATGGTATCACTTTGATATGTGATACTTCGACAGGAAAACCCCGCCCGTATGTGCCACGCCAACTGCGTCATGCGGTGTGCTCGTCACTTCACTCCCTCTGCCACCCAGGCATACGCGCAACACAAGAGCTGGTAACGAACCGTTTCGTATGGCCCAAAATCAACGCCGACATACGGGAATTCGTACGCTCTTGTCTTGCCTGCCAGAGGTCGAAGGTGCAGCGTCACACCCATACACCACTTGGCAAGTTTCCTCTTCCATCCACACGTTTTGAGAACGTCCATCTAGACATTGTTGGTCCACTTCCAACTTCACGGAATTTTTCATACCTATTGACATGCGTCGACAGATTTTCTCGCTGGCCAGAGGTGGTACCACTAGAAAATATCACCGCTGAAACAGTAACGCGCGCTTTCATATCCAGCTGGATCAGCCGCTTCGGTGTGCCTGCCACAATCACCACCGATCGCGGGCGCCAGTTTGAGTCCGCGATATTTAAAGAATTAACATCTCTTCTGGGCTCAATACGGACGCGCACGACAGCATATCATCCTGCTGCGAATGGCCTCGTCGAGCGACTCCACCGTCAGCTGAAGTCTGCGCTCCGAGCACAAACCTTTCCCGATGCATGGGTTGACAACCTACCAGTGGTTTTACTAGGCATGCGATCAACTTTGAAGCCCGACTTGGGTTGTACAGTGGCAGAACTCGTGTACGGTTCTCCCCTTCGTCTCCCTGCTGACATGGTTGAGCCATCAACGGCACAAAGAATAATGGACCCCACCTCCTACGTACAACGACTCCGGGAAGCCATGAACTCTTTGCGCCCAGTACAGACACGGCAACCTAGCGCACGACAAGTCTTCGTTCATCCTGCCCTCGCCCAATCATCACACGTATTCATACGTCGGGATGCGGTAAAGAAACCTCTCAGACCTCTATACGATGGCCCATACCAGGTCGTAGGCAGAACACCGAAGTTTTATACGGTACTTATACAGGGACGTCGAGATACAGTTTCCCTGGACCGACTAAAACCTGCTTTCACCACAGCCCTCGACACAACTACTACCCCTGTGTTGCAGAACAATGCTCCAACGCACTCCCCACTTGGTGCGCAAGTGGCCCAGGCCACTTGTCCAGGGGGGGGCATCTGTAGCAGCCGAGCTAGTGGTGCTTCCGCGACGATGAAAAAGAAGCATCTCGGCGCGAACAGAGAGAACGAGACACCACGAGCGGGGAGATTCGGCGACCGAGCGGCCCGGCGGCTACATCGAGCGATGCCCAGGACAGTTTCATTTCTTTTGTAAATATTGTACATAAAAAGTATGTTGGGAGGTATATTCCTGGTTCCAACATGTCCATTCTTTTCAATTTCGCTGATTGTGTTCTTTCGTGCATAACTTTTTTCCAGGCCCAACGGCTTTCTTGTCGGAAATTCCCCTACAGCGAACTTTTCTGCTCTGATAAGAGCTCCGTGATAACGCTCATAATCAAGGACTTCCATTTTTTCCTTCAAATCACTTATGTCGTTTTTCAATTCGCCCGGTGACTCGCTTTCTTCTCTGATTAGCGCTTGAAAGTTGCTACGCCTGATCGCCTCCTCATGTCTCTGAAGTGCCCTTCCAGCACATACTTTTTTTATGGCTATCATTTTAAACTCTTAAAACCCTCCCATTCAGCTCCGTAGTCACCACAACACCTCCGTGACTCTCCTCTCTAACCACCCTACCGACCCGATTCGTATATATGCCCTACCATATTCTGACAAAGATTAGGCAAGTGAGTGCTATTGTTTACTAGTTCAATACAAAGAGTATTTGCAAGCATTATTGTATACAAGTGCTCTGTGTATTTCAACCGGCAGGCTAGACACCTCTCTTAATCGAGCGCTTCGAAGGGCAACATGAAAGTAATTGACTAAAGTGACACCGCACGGCTCGCTAGCGGTTAGTTTCGGTTTCAGATTCATGCAGTGATAAGCTTACTCAAGCCATGTTGCCCCATGCTCGTTCCGCGTGTGTAATAGCAGCAAAACTTACAAGAATAGCTGCATTCCTAGGCACTAATCAGCTCAAGGTAACTTCATTTTTAATCTTGGATTGTTCAATTCGTTATATTTTTCCCTTATATGTAATGCTTGACTTAATTGTAGCGGGCAAACGCTGGCGGCATGCTTTCCCGCGTTGGTCGAGTGACCGATGAGTCGCTCTACTCGCTCCACTTTAAAAGCCCCTAAATTAAATTATATAAAAAACTATCGAGGTACAAATTTATATATATATATTTGTACCCCGATGATGACCTGACAACATTGAGAGCGTCGCCATTTTAATGTTGGAGCGTCGTCGGTACCGCAGCACGGTGGAGGCATCGGAGGGAGCCGTACAGGCAGTGTGCAATGGCGCGGCAGCTGTGTTTTCCGCCTTATGACCATGAAATGTGGACGAACAGTTTAAACAACCTTCCGCAACTGTCTGAGGAAATTCTCGGAGGCCTGTGCACGCTGGCAACAGCCTCGTCGAAGCAGCGGAGCAAGTCCTACGCCTTCGCTGTGGGAGCTTGACACTGCGGGTTGTCGCCAGGGTGTGCACAGGCTTCAGAAAGTTTTGTCAGACAGTTATGGTAGGTTGTTTAAACTGTTTGTCCACGTTCCATGGTCGAAGGCGGAAAACACAGCTGCTGCGCCATCGCACACTGCTTGTACGGTTGTCTCCGATGTCTCCACCGTGCTTGAGGGCCGACAACGCTTGCAAATATTAAAATAGCGACGCTCTCAATGTTGTCAGACTACCAAGCAATTTCGCATGAGGTTTATTGAGATGAGGAAATGTTCTCTGTAATATACCCTTTCATGATCTCATCAATCAATATCGGCCAGAGTGTGTGCCCAAACGATGGCGGACTTCGATAATTGGTGCTGCAGCTACCATACTCCGTTCACCTCTAAGCTGAGACTGCGGTAGATGCTATGTCCTCGTTAGATCAGTCATATGCCTTTCGCCACGTCATCACGCTTCTGGCCATATCCACGCGCAAAGAGCCGGGTCAGGGGGTAAGAGGGAGCCGGCTGATTGGTCCGGCACTCACAGTAGTCTCAGCTTAAGGGTGAACAGAGTGTAGATGGTGCACACTTTTGAAAAGGGTCAATTCAAGGGTAACTGACAAGCTGTCGGTGACTGCGATACAAATAGCAGAAGCGCATACCGAAATGTTCACTCGTCTCCTACCATTCTATACAGACTTTGTTTTTGTCGTGTTCAACAGTTTATCCCACCGCTGCTACCATGTCGTGGTCGAGACAGGTTACTGACAACTGGTTTACTGCATACTATATGTGGCCTTGAGGGCTGTCGGACTGGTGGCATCGATTACGCGATGGGCCTTGTCTGCTAACCCTTTTTGGCGTCTTTTTGCTGGTGCTTGCCGCATGAGGTGCTGCGCTCGGCGATGGACTCCGGTGTTGACCACAGCAGCTCTAAATCACACAAAAAAACAGGGTCGCAAACCTGTGACACTGTAGCAAACAGATGTTTTAGCCTGGTTTGACACGAATTTTTCTTTCAAATTTTTGACATCGCAAGGCAAACATAATTTCCAGTTTTACGGTCTAAACCAACAAGCACGCCCCACCAAATGATTGAGAATCCATTCCACCGCCTGGCTGCTGCTGCTGCTGAGAAGCGGTGCTAAAATGTTGAAAGGTAGTGCATGCTTTGGTTTTGCTGCATAATTGGGTTGGCTTCAACGTTCACAAGGTGAAAAGAAATTGCAACGGCCAGGGTTCCCTGGCGTAACAACCGCTACGAAGTCACGTAAGCAGTGTGGAAGGTGTTAGCTGTGCCGGGGCTCACATTTCGTAATGACGCACTGTGCCTGTTGCCAGGCGTCCATCACTATATTCCTCGAGCAGTGCGAGAAAGATGTGGGTAGGTAAGCAGTGAGAGCCAGTCAAGCAGCACCGAAAGAGGACCTGGAGCGGTACATGAGCTCATCTTGCTTTGACACCAGAGAGGCCTGAGTCAAGCTGGGCTTTGACTGAAGCTTCAGCAGAATGCACGAAGGGGGACCAGACAGGCCTTCTTTAATGTCCGTCACAAAAAGGTGTGTACCGCACACTATTGAGAATACATAGAAGGTAAAAATTGGAACGCAGCCTTTCCTCGAAATGAGCTTCAGTCACTCTCCATGATCCCGGGTGTTGCTTGGGGTCTCGTGAAATGACAGCCCGGCAAGTTTTAGCCCACAGGTACCACGGCAAATGCTAAAAACACCATCAAGTATACCAGAAGTCACGAGAGAGGCTTATTCTCGTCGTTCACATTTTTTTGCCTTGTATAGGGAAGTGACGCACTCTTGTGGTGATAGCTGGCAACCGGAATTAAGCAGGCATTATCAGCATACAGGAGGCTATGCCCCATGACACCTATCCAGGCAGGTCAGTCATAAAGAGCTTGGCAAACGCCATCTTTTAGTTCCTCGGTGTTGACAAAGACATTTAAGACCATGTAAGAAGGTGCAAGACATGCGCCCAGTCCTGTAAAATGCCTCTGGTGAAGGTTCGGGTCACCTGTATGGATACCAAGCAACGATAAAAACGGCTTATATTATGCGTACTGTTGGAAAGTTACGTAATACTGATCGTGGTCCTCTCAGACACAAAGCGGATAGAAGCATCGGTCGAGACCACCTTGGAAGCCCAGTACGACATCTTTGGTCGATTTGGACAGCCAAGTACACTTGTGTTTGACAACGGACCCAGATTAATAGTACTGTTTTAAAACAGTTTTTCGAACGGTCATGTACAGAACCCCACCACCACTTTGTATCACCCTCAGTTCATCAGGTTAGCCAAGCATGAGATATGAGGAGTCAAGGGGGGAATTCATGAGGTTCAGTCTGGCAGTCTTTGAACCAGGCTTGCAAGAACTTCCCCATTGTTGTTGTCGTTCCGCTGCTGCAGAACCTCAGCAAAAGATAAGAGGTACTCCTCCGAACTTTTATTCTGCTACCGCGTCTGATCCCAGACTGATTTTTGTCTATATGCATTTTGACTCGTCCCCGCACGAGGGAGGCAACCATCCTTTTTGTTTAGGATAGACTGTGTGGGCACGCACTTTCGGCCTATGGTGGATTCCTGAAGTTGTCTGCTCACTTGATGATATATGAATGACAACAGTGGGCACCCCAAGAGGATAGCACCAAGAGCGTGCGTATCAGCTCTGGACACGGCTTCCCCACAAGTGGACTGGCCTGCCTGTAGTAATTTTTTGATGGAGAAGCAACAATGTCGGTGGTTCGGTAGTTAAATGATCAGGCTGCTCATTGGAAGCAGGAGACATAAAAAAAGGGCCAGTAGAGTGGCCAGGTTATGGGTGCCCTGATGGGAGACAAGTAGTGGCCGGGGTTCACAGTCAGCGCCAACCGTGCCGGCGACAAAGCACAGGTGATTGACTTTTAGGTTTAGGTTTAATTAACTATAGAGAAGAACGTCAGAACTGAAGAACAAGAATGGCGAAAGAGGCATGAGCTCAGGCTCGAGCTTGTGCTCATAATAGCACAAATAGTGTCCGTGACAGCGTAACGAACTCGTAAAAGCCAATTATTAGATTCTCCTTTCCTTATTTTTTTTTCTCAACAAGACCTCAAGAAAGACATGAAAGGGGTATACATAATAAAAACTTGAAATATCCCCGGAGCACTTCGAAATGGGTGAAATTCAATCCATGATATCCGTAAACGATAATCACACGCTTGTATTTTCAGCGGATGGCTATGTTTCTCGTTCCAACCGACGGATTCTGGCGAGTGCTTCAAAATCAGCCACCGAGTCGGCGCGATGCATTTCGGGATATTTGCCCGTGACGTCACGCTCGCAACGTAACGGGCTCGCAACGTCACGGGCTCATAAACGACCAAGGGTGCAGTAATTACGATCGTTGTCACTAGGTGGCGTAAGCTTTATCGTCAGCGCTTTTCTATTCTGCCAATAGAGAATGCAGTATGTATGGTGTACTAGACCTGAGAGCTACTCCGAGCGCCCGCTCGCTCTCGCACGTCTCTATCAGACACGCAGCACGGTGGCGTAGCTCCTGATGGGCCCGTGACGTGAGACATTCCATCGAAGCTCGGACCGCAACTACCGGATGGTCTTGGGAAATTGTTTTATTTGTTTTAAATTTGCTTTTCTTGCGTTTACGAACTGAGCTGCCGTCGACACGAAGAAATAGGGGCTAAAATTTCGCTTCCGTATCCCTTCAAAGCAGAAAAAAAAATAACTACTGTTCCCCCTTCTTAATGGGTGGTTTCATCTCAAATTGGGCAGGCTAAAAGGGTATAAATTTTAATTTTGACGAAAACAATGTATGTGTTGAGGGTATTTCTGAAATAAAGGAGAGCGCAAACCGAACGTTGGCCAAATATTGTGTTCTCGAGTGATGAAGCATAGAAGCCGCTGTGGCAGAAACTAGTATTTTTGCCTGCCGTCGCAAGTCGCGTGTTTCACACCCTCTGGGATATGGAAAACTCCATTTCCACAATAAAGTTTACCCTCTCTCTCTCTCTGCTGCCGCTACTGTTTTTCCTCCATCATCTTAACTTGTTCTCCTTATTTAATATGTATTATAAAGATACCTTGGTTTATTCAAATATTTTTTGGATTTTTTTTTTCTATAACAAATGTCAAACTCGTCGCTCAGGTCGATTCTTGGTCAATTTTGACAGGTCTTTACTTTGTCTGTACTTTGTGTCACTAGAGCGATACCAGTAATTTAATTCATTTTGAGTTTTGGCCGGAGTTGCCCTTTAAGGTGAATTGTTGTTCTTTAGCTCTATAGAAAGCCTGAAGCAAGCCTATTATAAATAATACCCGTTTGATCTGTCGACATAGCCGCTCCGCCACCTTCACGTAAACGTTGTGAGAAATAGCAAATTTTGAATGTTTGAAGTCGATGTTTGAAGTCGTGCTATTGGGGTCCGAGCGCAGTCAAATGCCCGATCTGACACAGTCAATCAGGCTGCGACAAAAGGGCTTCGTCACGGCGCTCGTCCTCTTTGTGCGTTTGCAATCAATGCTTTGGAACCCCCGATCAGAGCGGGGCGACGCACTGCGTATGCACAGAACTTTGTTCGGCGTTAGAATCAGTTTGAAGAGTAACTACAGAGACAAAAGCAGCTAGTTTTTGCATGTTAAAACAGCGCACAGAGCACGGAGGAAAAGAAAAGGACGGGTAGAACGCAACAGCGCTCTTTCGTTCTAGCTGTCCTTTTCTCTTCCCCTGTCTTCTGTGCAATGTTTTATCATGTTGAAGTACCCCCTAGTTCAAATTACTACTTTACTATAGCTAGCTTTTCCCCTACCCACTAATAATTCCAACCGGAGCCCGGTGTCTTGATGTCCCATCAAGCTCTCATCTCCTTATCTTTCACTCTATAGGTTCTACTCACATAGTCTATGTAGCATTGCACTAGTATTTTCGGAAAATAGTAGCGCCTCAACTTCTACTTGGGATCATCACGTATTGCTGGCGCTCCAAAGTGCGGCTCGCAATATTCGTTCGCGTCCTCGTCTGATAGCTGCCAAGTATAGGCATATCTTAAGTAAAGTTATAGAGTACACTAGCAAACGTTACGACGTGCTAAACAACCGCGCTCTTTTGTCTCGCATGTTTCTTGCATATGCTGTGTGTGTTTTATTGATGTATTTGGAAGAAAGCGGTCAGAACTACGACTGAACAAGCCCGAGCCGGACATCGGATTGCTATAGATAATTGTTTCATTTGTTCTGCGGTATTCTGCGATACAAGCGGCGAGAGTGGTGGAGATTCTGCTTCTGCGCTCGCACCCAACGGTGGCAGGATGACGAGCTCTTCCGAAGCGGCGATAGCGGATTTCGCCGGCCGTGGTTCTGTACTCGCGGCTTCGGCATACGAGTATAACTTTGTGCTATCACCGGTGCCAACCGGGTCGGCGTGTCTCAACTCCGTCCTGCTCCATTGCAACCTCAAGGACGTTCGTCCAAAATCGAGAATTTTATGCAGGAGTTGAAGCGTCTCGCTTTGTCACCGAACGTCGTGATGTTGAAGGCGTTCCAAATAAACCGCGTTTGGATCGCAACGCCTCGGATGCCAGAGGCGAAAGACCGACTTTTAGCCCACAAGGAACTTCAGGTCAAGAACCTCAAGTGCGTCGTCGTCGACCCCAGCTGAACCGAGGGTTGTGTTCGCCAACACTGGGTGCTTTTCACGTCTCAGACGACGCGGTGCGCGAAATTTTAGAGGTGTGTGGGAAGGTTCACAAGGTCGACTGTTAAAAGTGGAGAGTCGAAGGGTTTGAAGGCATCAAGTCGACAACCCGCTAGGTCCGCAAGACGCTGAAGTCCGGCGTCACGCCTGATGATGTCACGCACCATTTTCGGCTTCGTGGTGCCAATCCCCGCGTCGTGATTCCGGGCAGGGCGCCGGTTTGTTTGAGCTGCAGACAAGCTGGCCACATTCGACGCGATTTCCGTGCACCTAAGTGCATCAAGTGCTACCGCTTCGGCCATGACCACGAGGAGTGCGCCAAGACGTACGCTGGCATCACCGGCGGAGCTGCAGCGGGCGACGTCTCGCCGTCGACCATGGAGGTGGACGAAGAAGAGCTGGCTGCCAGCGGATTGGAACGCGACGTCCAGACGCTCTTGAGCGAACAGGTGGAAGCCGTCGGAGACGGAGGTCTAGTGCACAACTCTGCGGCAGACGTCCAGGACAAGCCGGCAGCCGTCACTTCAGAAAATAACTGGTTTCTCTCTGCTCCTGCGTCGCCATCCCCCAACGGCACAGCGACCCCGCCAAACCCATGTCCCAGGTCGAGCAACAAGGCGCCCCCAAGTTCCCAGAAGGCATGAACGACAGCATAGACTCCGTGAAACAGTCCCTCGGCGAGGCGACCAGAACGATGGGTAGGCCCCCCCCCGCCTGCAACCCGCAGATGGAGAAACTGAGCAAGCGCGGCCGGTACAAGGCCATACGAAACATCCACGTGGACGACCGGCGACGCCGTGACAGCAAGTAAGACTGCAGCGCCTGGTACCAAGGAGCTCTTGCCGACGCTAAGGCAAGCGCTATATCACGCCCACCGTGCATGGTTTCAACGCCCTACACTGCCCTCAAGGTCGCAACGCTAAGTGTTTGAGGTCTTGACGCGCGCAAAAACAGTATCAGGTGCAGCGGCTGCTAATTAAGGAAAGACCCGATTTCTTGGCATTGCATGGGACCAAGATGGCCGAGGAGGAGCGACTAGCGAAGGCACTAAACTCATTTTTAGCATCGTCTCTAGTTTGTGTCACGCACGCTGTCGGTTGTTTGGGTAGCTGTTTTTTTGTTTTTGAAGAAGTCATTCGAAGTTGGCCGTCACCACCGACACCGAAGGGCGTTTTATTTTTAAATATGCCCCTAGTACGGTGAAAGAGCGTTTTTTTTTTCTTCTGGCCCACGCCGGTTTGTACACTGTGATCGAAGAGTCGTGTTGTGTGGTGATTTTAATTGAGGTTGTATGAACGGTAGATAGTTGTCGTCTCGGCAGCACACCAAGAGGAGAGTTGCGGTTCTACGTGATTTGCTCCAGGATACTGATTTGGTCAATTTTGGAACTGTAAAAAAGGTAACATCAGAGTCTCATTTCACACAGTTTCAGGCATCCTCGCACGCGCGATTAGACCGTATTTTGGTATGGGCTTCTGTTGCTGCCATGTTAAGAAGCTACCGCGTCAAGCGTGTTTATTTTTCGGACCACTGTTTTATGTTGACGAATATAGCAGGTAAGGCGTCACCGAAACCATTTAACTGGAAGCTCTAGAAGCTCAATTCAGAGCCGCTCAGTAATGAAGCCTTTTTAAAGGCGGCAGAGGAAGCTGCCGGGAGCTATTTTAAAGAATCGAGGGGTGGACATTTCTGAGGCATGGGAGCTCCTTTAGCAGGAGATAAATATGATTGCGATGGAACGATCTTCTATTTTAGTTTTAGAGGCTCGTTGAGCTGGGGACGGCTTAATTGCAGATTCAACAACCCTATCACGAGCCGAGTGTGAGAATCCTGGTACAGGACTTAAAAATATAAAGGGGGTGAAAGAACGCTTAAACAAGTTGCACCACGAGCGTTTCCGGGGTGGCGTAGCGCGAGCTCTTTCGGGGAATTTCTAACTAGACGAGCAACCGACTAGTCGTGCCATGGCAGAAGAGAAGAGGTACGCGCTCCGCAATGAAATAGGTAAAATAGTATAAGGGGGGGGGGGGGGGGGAGGGGGCGGTAACTAGCACGAACCCGAGTATAATCGAGAAGGCGTTCGCCGATCGCAACGGACAGCTCTTTGATAGCAAAGCCTTAGGAAAGAAAGACCCCTCGTGCGAGAGATTACTAGATTCTTTCACCAGCTTGTCCAAGAGGAGCAGGAAAGGATCGAGGAGACCATCTTCGTATAGGAGGTAGAGAGGGCCATTGAGTCTGCGAGGAGAAAAAGCGACTTCGCATTGGGCAAACAACGATTTGCCCAATTCGAAGACGCCGGGGCCAGATGGCTTGTTAACCGAGGTTTTCTTCAAACTTCAAAGGCATTGTAGTCACTGCTTTGCTGAGTGTTTTTTTTTTTCCGAATTGCACAAACGTAAAACGCTGCCTCATCCTTTTGGGCGCAGCCGTGCACCGGGATAATCCCGAAAATTGACGGTGATTATAAACTTCGTAAAGTCACAGCTTATCGGCAGATCACGCTGTGCAACGCCGACTATAAGATTTTCACGAAAGACTTAGCCCGTCGTTTTCTGGACGTTGCCCGCCCACCTTTCTAGTGAAATTGACGCTGCGTAGCGGCAGCGCCGAGAAGCTTCGAATTGATGTCCTTTAGCCACGGCCGTCCGCCTTGGCTGCTTGTTTTTCGGAGGCAAAATAGCTTCGCGTGGTTGTTTATTAAGGCCAACTACATGTCACGATTCAGCAGTGCCGCAAGAAGTCACGAGCTCAACAGGGACGTCAAAAAATCGTAATGGCGATACATTTTCTTTATCCACGATTGCACTTCACAACAACATATATTCACGCCCAACACTCGTTGTGAAGCCCGCCGACTGGAGTAGATTTTTTAAGTAAAGATCACCACAAAAATCTCTAAAGCAAAATAAACATAAATAAATAAAAGACACTCTAATATAGGCTTACAATTTGTCTGTTCTTTTTTTTTAAATTCTTAATAAAAATAATTTCAGAACCCACAGCAGTTAAAACGTCAACCAATTCGGATGTAGAGATAATATCACACTCTAGACAAAAGGACGACCGACACTTCTACTTCAACTCGCCCAGAAAGAAGAAAAAGAAAGCGATATAGTAAATGCAGGATAAACGGAAATAGAAAAAAAGAGTGAATAAAAAAAAATTGCATTGTCGTATGAAAGATGAAATACAATTATACCGATTCCCGGAGTAAAAAATTTTATTTCATCATTTGTTAAAATGATTGAAGGCACCGAAATATTAATATTAACTGAACTGATGCGGAATAATTCTATAATTTCTCAGCCAAACCTGTGATTGTATCCTCTGAAAATCCTCGTTTACTCGAAGCTCGGAACACAGTCACTGCACGTGCGGGAGTGAATAACAATGTGAGGGGGGGTGTGGGGGTGGAGAGTCTGCCGAAGTTATAGAAACTTCCACATGATGCTCTCGGAGTCGTTAAAGCCCCTCTATCCTTTGGGAAAAGTGGTGCCATTCATTGTTGTGGGATTACTCGAGACACGTGCCGCGCGCCACTTCAGGGAAGAGCATGGCGTCTGAAATCTAGACCAGTGCTGCGCTGTGCTGGCATGATCTTCCCAAGGGCTGCACGTTGCACGTGCCTCGTGCATCGACACACCTTACGCTGCTTTTGAAATATGAAGGGGCTTTAGGAGTTGGTGGTTGATGTACCTGCCCGTTTGTCCTATGCATTGCTTACCACACCCCAAAGTAACAGAATAAATTTTCTAATCTTCGCATGGGAGGTACTCATTGGCATGCTTGACTGTGTATCCTTGAGGCTTCTTGCTTGAGTTCACTTTTTGGCAAAGCTGCTTAAGGCGCATCGGGCAGAAAACACCTCCCTGATATTGTACCTGGAAGCAATGGTTTTTAGCCGATGCGCTGAATTATGAACGTATGGAATAAACAGCAAAACGATCCCGCTTGATGCTTCTAGTTGAAGTGTTTTGCCGTTGACGGCCAAGAAGGAATCTCAGCAGAACGGTTCTCAGAAAATCCACTGAATAACAAGCCTTGACACGCCTCTGATGTTGTGAACGGAAGCTTCTTTCAGAAAGGTAAGGGCATTATTTTATAAACAAGGAGAAGGAAAGAAACTTGACAATGCCAAGTTTAACTGTTTTAGTATGGGCACTTGTGAAGGTTAACACAGGCCTTTTTGTTTTTTGTTAAAATGTTCAGCATAGCCCCGATGGATGAAAGCGGAGGCGGATCTCTAGGTATATTAAACCCTCGGGCGAATGATCTTCCTTTGTAAAAGTGAGCCCTGACGAACAGGAAGTGAAGGCTTCAACGATTCTCTCATGCAAATCCGTGTTTTTTATGAATAACTATCATTCACAAATCTAAACACTTGGCCCCCGTCAGAAGTGGCTTCCAGTCACTGTTTAATGGCCCTGCCAACAAACGAAAGGGAAACGTCACTGAGAACAAGGTCTAAACAGTACCCAACGTAGACTCCTTTCTTCTGTCTGAAGATCTCCCCCTCATATTCTACCAGGGTGGACTGAGGGTAAATGGCCATTAAGTCCATGAAACCTGTCATTGAAACCACAGACGAGTTGTGAAAATCAGAAATCCTATGCTCGTAAAAAGCATCAGAAACATATTCTGGGAGTAATTTTGAGTTTAAGCTACAGCCAGGCACGTAGCCAGGGGGGTGGCCTATGAAGCCTGCCCCCCCCCCCCCCCCCCCGAAATCTTCTATTTTGCTGGGACCTCCTCTCCCCTGTCCCCCTCATACAGCATTTTGTCATGGGCGGCGCCCCCCGAGAAACAAAATCCTGGCTACGTGCCTGCAGCACATGTCTTTCATGTCTAGTGAAAACATGGCCCAGGGCGTGGTAGAAGAGTGTAGGGGACTGGTGCGTGGTATCCAATCAATGATGGAGTTGGAAACCCTGAATAGCTGCTGAATAAGATCGCCGGAAAGGAGCTTCTTCAAAAAGAGGACAAGTGTTTTTTGCAAACAGCCCCTTTCGGACATCATACTTCTAAACGAAATTCCTTCTTGGTGAGTCCTTGCAGAAAAGAAAACTGATAGGCACTGATTAGCAGAATGACCGATGGCTCCCTTCAGCTTTTGGAGGTTTAGCTTGAAACACAGATCTTTGGCCTTTGAACGAAACGAACCAGAAGGACGCGTTTTTCAAATTATCAGAATTCTTCGCGATGGCTGCATCCACCTTACTTCCAAATCTACCCTAACTAAGGATGAGATAGAATTACTTACTCCGCTATCGGCATAATTGCATTTCATCTTCCATCCGCCAAAGCATTTTTTTTCTGTCACTTTTTTTTCTGTCCCCGTTTATCCTACCTTTAGACTTAAAAAAATGACTGCGCGTCTACTTACCCGCAGAACACTTGAAGAGCCGATCCTTGCGACCTACGAAATCAGCTCAGCGAATGATGAGGCGGAACATCTGTTTAGACCTCAAAATTAAATCTGCGCAGTGCATACGCAATGTAAGCAGGACGCTTTGCACTGCGTAATACCACAACGAACACTTAATTTTTAGGTCTAAGCGGATGTTCCGTCTCATCATTCGCTGAGCTGAATTCGAAGATTGCATAGATTGGCCCTTTGAGTGTTTTGCGGATAAGTAGACGTGCAGGAATTTTTTACAGTGTTTATTATATCGCTCTCTTTTTCTTACTTCTGGGCAGGGGTGGGCTCAAAAATATTCCGCTAGGAGACTCACTCTATCTGCACTGTTGCGAGACGAAAGAAGAAGTGTTCGTCATTCTTTGTTTTAAGTGTGTTATCGTTTATGTCACCTCTGTCCAAACACCAACACGCTCCCAAGTTTATACATTTAGGATGTCATCACCCAGATTATAAAATGTGATCACGATGGCGTGCTGATGGGCGTGCACGCGCATTCTCATCGTTGTCAGGAACTAAATTAGGCAATAAACTTATTCTTGTGAATCGTACAGCTTCCGCTCTAAAAATGTGGTTCTGCCACCAAGTCAGGCGAGACGGCAACGTTGCACAAGCAATATTGAGGCCCCTCCATTCGTTCAACATCAGTATAAATTAACAAAGGCACTTTTTTATGAGACCACATGTTGTGTTTGGTAGGTTCCCTATAAATATTATATTCAAAATTAATTCATAAGTGGGGGCACAGGCCTACAAAAAAACCCATTCCACGCCTTCTCCAACATTTCCTGACGAAGTTCTGTCAGATCATATTTCGCCTTCATGACAATCTCCGACATCACTGATCTGCAATCCCGCCTTCAATTGCAAATGCAGCGAACTCTCCCTCTAGAGTTTTACAGGGGACCGGGGCACAGCAACCTGTAGCAACCGGCTGCATCGCTTCATCCCTTTCTAGAGAAGCGTGAAGATGCAGCCTCTTTATTTAATTTTTGGGAGCTTGTGACGGCGGTCAATGCCCCCGTGATGATGAAAACAAGCAGAGTATAAATTAAAATAGTTTATGCTTAATTACAAAACTTTACAAACCTATCGCCATAGGCCATTAATTGCTTTCTTGAAATGTGAACCCTAAGGATGACGCTCGAAGCACATGGAACAAATTCAACGCTATCCCCTATTCGTAATTTAACGACCTCGCCAAAGGCGGGCATCGAAATGTTTTGTATGTTCTACTTCGTAAAATATAGTAGCCCGTTATAAACGAAAAGTATAGCTTCACCCAAAAGCGCTCATCAAGCTGGCGAAAAAACCAAACATCGTTTGCAGTAATTATTTTTGAACTTCCACGGTGTCACTCTAAGGCACAGGCTGGAAGAGTTTTCTTAGTGTTGAGAAACACTTTTCATTCATATCAAACGTTGATTCTAATCGGCATCACAAGACGGAGTCTGAAAGATAAAACCCACCACCTTGAGGTTAAAATCAATGTGGCGAAGAGGGCAAGGACTGGACAGACTTTGCCCCCAATTTTTCCAACGAGCACGACCCTTTTAATTTGCTGGAGTAGTCAATAGATGCTACCAATTTGTCGTCCCGGTTTTGAGGACGTAAATATAAAATGTTATTTGTGGATGGGCGACAGCGGACCTTTCACCAAGGGCTGGCTGTTGTAGTTGTCCTTGAGTTGTTGGCGCAGATACAAGGAGAAGATTTGTCAACGACCAGTGGGGTATTAAAATTCTGAACACGTCTTGATCATTCTGATTAATCCGGTGAACACATAATCTGTCGTGCGTGAACTATGCTTGCGTTATGATCTCTTATGCTTGGTTACAGAAAGCTTTGGATGGTTTCGGATGCTTAAGCAATTTGCGTACGTTCTGACGTCCAAGTGATCTACCAATCTTTTCAATACCATGGGAACACGAGTTCTGTTTTGGGTCGTGGACATGCCGGGCCAGTTTCGTCTGGCAAGCTGGAATCTCTCGTGCGTGAAGTCAGAGAACCACGATCTACTTGAATCCCGGACGTCTCCGCACAGTGTTACGGGGATTTCGTGGTTCTCAGAGTTTATGTACGAGCGATTCGAACTCGTCATGCGAGGCTGACACGGTAATGCCCACGACCAGGAGCAGAAGCTGTGTACCGCTTCTACGAAGTTGCGCGACGCTTCGTCTGATGTGAGGTCTATGTGGCTAATTATCATTAATGATGCTTAAGTATAAATAATTAAGACTAATTCTGCTTTGTCTGCATTGCTTCGTAATTATGCCCCGTGTAAGTTTTGTATGCATAGCCCGGATGCTTATGCATTTCTGCTATGGGCTATGAGTAGGATTCAGTGTTTTCGGAGTTTATGTTTTGTCAAATTCGGAGAGTGTTTTTCGAAGTTTATTTTCTTACGAAAACTCAGTTTAGATTTTTTTAATTATCGATTCTCTGAAATTCAGAGTTTATTATCGCAGTATTTTCTATTAAAAATAAAAATATAGATATTAACCGGATGTAGACGTATGCCCGATAAAAAAAAAAAACGCGCTTGTATCAATTAAAATCTGTTCAGTTGAATTTGGCGTTGGTGCCATTGCCATTGGCAATACTAAATTAACTCACGACAAAAGTCGCACACAAGTGTCGCTTGGATAAACGTCGATACCTAAAAATCAATAAACTCCCGGAGGCAGTCGATAGGAAGCTCGAAGTCATCCAATCCTATTCCATCAATCTAGGCCGCGGCCGCGCGAAGTGGAGTGATTAAGGATGTAATAGAGAAGTTCCAACTGCCTCTCATCCCTATTTTATAGAATCTTTATGGTCCATAGCTTTCACTGTTAAAAAAAAAGCCCTCTCCTTTCTCTAAATCACAAATAGTATGGCCCAAACTGGAAGCCAAAAAGAGTGGCTTTGGTCGTGACCCGAATGTGCAATGACCTGTTGCCCTGAATGAAACTTGACACGACAAGCGATAAGAGCCCTTTTGACAACGGTCCGAGATTTGAAAGATAATTATGGTGGCCTTTTCCCAGGACATTTGACCCCGCGCTGCTCAAATTGTAAAAAAAAAAAAAAAGATATTTTACATTTTTTTTTTTTTTTTGTAAAGGGGGGTGGCATTGGCGCATAAAAGCTCGGAGTTTATCGGATAAATCCGAATCGACAAAATTTTACCGGCGGGTGTTTTTCGGAGTTTTACGCATTTATCTGTAAACAGGGAACCCTAGTATATGAGTACGCTTGGCCTGCGTACAACGCTTTTTTGCTACTCTCGGGTGTAGCACTTTTGGCTTGAAATTCCGTTCTTAAACCTATTGAAATGCTTAGGCTCTGGCTCAAGTCCTGTGAACGGAGAATCCATCCAAACAAACACTCGTCTCGAAACTACTCAATACTCCTGCGACGAGTGACCTGATTTCAGATGACATGACTTCAGATCACGCGGTCTGACATGCGACGCGATCTTATCAGGTCACATGGTAATGTGATGAGATCACGTGACACCATGGCCTTACGGGGTCAGAGGTGCACGTTCTATGACGTGGCGTTATTTCTCTTTTGCCTTCTGGCCATAAATTAAACTTGTCTTGGTCATTCTAACAAACACGCAGTGTACAGGGTGTGCCGTGCGTGCATTGTGCGTGGGTTATGGTTTGCTGCTTGGTTAAGCCGACATTCTAGCGGTTTCGAATGCTCTGCACACACGACGCGCTCTTGTATTTTCCGTGTTTACCAAAACAATCGAGACAAGTTCGACTCATTTAGGAGTGGAGCGTGTCGTGAGCATGTTTTCATTAGACGTTTTTAATGGGTTCTTCTCCTTGCGTGAGTGCGTGTAGAGTATTAAAATCTTATATCTCTTCAATTTCGAGGAACCCCTTATGGTAGCCGAACTAATTGCGAGCGGAGATTTGTCGCGTCGTTTACGCTATTTCTTCACTGCAGTCTGAGGTTGCGAAGCCATACGCCCGCTGGGCTATTCCTCGGTACGTTATGATACTTCCTCCCTCCCCCCCCCCCCTCTTCCCCCGTAATGTCGTGAGTTCACGTGGAGGGCCACGCTTCGTTACTCGGGAGTCAGCTGCTCGCCGAAGGTCACGTGAGGGCCAAGTAGGATGGGCTAAGTATGACACGTCGTTGACCATCACCTACAAGCTAAGTACGTTGGAGCAAAGGTGCATTCACATTGATGCTCAAATTGCAAACGCAAAGCGGGTCCGCCCGTATTCATCGCTAAACGCGCTTGAAATTGTGAACGCGGTTCAACCGCCTGCGTGGCTACGGCGTAATAATGACTTGCTTCCCGCGGTCGGTTTCGGACCAGGTACGCGGGACAAAGTATGACTTACCACCGACGGTCGCTTGCGGAATGAGTATGCATGGCTGAACATGACTTGCCGTCGACGGTCGTCTGCAGATTAAGTTAGCTGGCGTGAGTGTGACTCACTGCGGATGGCTGCTGTGAACTAAGTATGCAGGAATAAAGCCTGATTCACGTGGTGCAATTTTACTTCCGATTCCGCAATCGCAAAGTCGCTAATGCGGCGGAAAAAAAAAAGACTTGCAGGGGCTGCGGCGCCCAACGCCGCAGCTGCGAATATGCAAGCAAACTCGCACCATGCGAATCGGGCTTATGTTTGCCGTCAACGGTCGCCTGTGAACTATGTATGCAGGACTAAATATGATTCTAGCCCGAAAGCTCCCTGCGGACCAAGCATGCTGGGCTAACTATGACTTCCGCCTAAGGTTGCCTGAGGAAAAAAGTATACCGTACAAAGTATGACTTGCCGCCAATGGTCGCCTGCGGACCAAGTATGTACCCGAAGGAAAAATCCATCAATGTAACCCTGTTTGGCACTCAGTGTTTTCTGGTGGACCGCTGACTGTGCCTGGCTGTACGTCAAGCATGTCTGATTGGCCAACAAGTTACTCTGACCGACAGTCAAACTCCAGTCAGACTCCGCTTGTCGGCTTTGTGATGGTTTTTTGGTGGCAGTCGGCCGCCGCGAAATGCCAGCAAGATGTCTTGTTGGCGATTCTGATCGTACATCGATTGTCTCTGATTGTACGTCAAAAAGCTTTGACGTGCAGACAGACGTACGGTCAAAGGACGTAAAGTTCGTTCGGATACCACTATTTCGTCAAATCTATGAATACGAAAAATAATCTATGCACGAGAAAACGATTTCGGGACGTGAGCACATAAAACCGCTGATGTTAGAGATATGACACGCAACTGACCGACAACCTTGATCAGAAGCCCGCCGAAACGCCGAACACGCCACTTTCGCTTCGCCCATAGAGGCTTCACCGAGCTTCCATGAACGATCGCTCTCGACTCGTTTTGTTTACCCGCTTGCTCCAACCTGTCGATTCTGCCCGGGCTCTACAATGTCATGTTTTAGTAGAATTTCTACTCGACAAGACCCAGCCTGTTGTGAGTTCCGACGATGTAAGGGACTTTAGCGGTGTAGTTGAAGACGACAAGGTGTACCAGGCCTACTGGGCCGGAGACGCGCATACAAAAGGATCGTTCTAAGACGCGAAAGTACTCTACATAGCAGGTGAGTAGAACTGAAGTTCGAAGAGTGATGTACGAGTGCTTTGCATAACATGCTGAAGGCTTAATTGCATATGCAGCCGAAGCATTCTTTAGAGCGATGCGCTCATTGTCGGAATTTCGCGCTGCAATACTAAAATTCTCCTGACTCGGTCCGAGAGGTTTGGGCTAGAAAGTTTAAACCTTTCTATCTGGCATGGGCTATTGGCCTTACCGCTGTGTCGGGGCTGCTCGCGTTCGTCCGTGGAAGCCAGGGCTGTCTGTCGTAGCATGCATGCTTGCTCTCTAGCTTCAACGGAGTCGCATGGGTTTTGCGAATTAAAGTGTATACGGTCGTCCTGAAAGGTTCAGACATCGAGAGCGTTTCTTTGAAACATGCATACGGTGCATGTGGTCCCGTTTGTAAACGAATGTCCCTTTTGCCCGAAAAACGCAAATTTCAAAAGGGGGAAAAAGCAAAGGACGGGTACACACTTTTCATAATGAAACAGCGCTAATTTTTGCAAGGACAGAGGAAGGAACTGGACAGGACGAGCGCTGACTAACGACTGCAAGGTTTATTCTCAGGAAACCATGAGAATAAACCTTTCAGTTGTTAGTCAGCGCTCGTCCTGTCCAGTTCCTTCCTCTGTCCTTGCAAAAATTCGCGCTGTTCCATTATGAATCCATACCAACTCGCCCAGTTATCCTGTTTACACACTTTTCCTGATTTTTGATGTCATGAATTACATTCATTTTAAGGATTTGTGAACCGTTTCACAGCCATGCAAAATGGCCACCTCAGCTTGATACCGTTTCATAGCCATCCAAGATTGCCACCTCGGAATTTGAGCTTTATATAAAGAGTAAAGCTATACGCACTCCGGAGTGCACTTCGGACGGAAATAGCTATATGCGCTCCGCTAAACTCGTATAAATCGAATGGTCAAATCGAGTTTCCCAAGCGATGGCATAGCATAGGGGTGTCCGATTTGTACGCAAGTGGACGCGGGTTCGATCCGCGGTGGACCTGCTTTTTTTTTTTTTTTTCTTTTCTCGAACATTTTGTTTTGTCGAGGCATTTGTCGATATTTATGAGTGCGTATAGCTTTACTCTTATATAAATGCTGCCCTTGTTGATGAAATTCCCTTGGCAGTGGCAGTCAGACGTCATTTGATGGACCATCAGGGCACGTTCCACCAAGGCTGCTGACTGGCAGTCAGTGTCCCAAATTACGTATCTTGATGGAATTTTCAATAGGGTAGGATACGCTGTAGGATACGCTGCCGACGGTCGCCTGCGGACTACGTATGTTGCATTAAGTGTGATTCGCCCACGACGGCCACGTGTCAACTATGTATGCTGGATTGAGTATGACTTCCTTCCGATGGTATGCTTGACCAAGGTCAGCGGCAAGTGAAATTTAGGCCTGTTGCTTGCGCTTTCTTCCACCCTCTCCTTGTAACGCCAATACAGAAAAAAAAAGTCTTTGTGGCGATTCCCAAACCCAGTGACATATAGTCATCTGTATCCAGGGCTATATACAGCAGATTGTAAATTATGCGCAGGTAGGGCCGATCTTCACCACATCATGTGGGCGTGTCCCCTGATAAGCACCCAAAAACGCACCAGCTCATTACCTCCTCTTCCCATTACCACCTTAGAGCAGTGGGAGACTGCACTGCTTAGCTCAGACCCGGATCTCCAACTTCGGGTCGTCCAGATGGCCGAAGACGCCGCCAAAGCCCAAGTCCTGGCCGCCGCCTGAGGAAGAAGAGGACGGGCACTCCCACTCCCCTCCTCTCTGAACCCCATCTTAGACAAAATAAAGTTTACTACTACTACTACTACTTGTGGCGCTGATTTTCCTGTACCTTTGTACCGTAACAGATTCTGTGAACGCCGTGAGCGTGACGTTCTTAGCCGCGTCAAGAAAATGCACGTTCCGCCAACAGTTAAAACCTTTTTCTTTAAGCTCCATACTAATACTCTTCCTGTGAAGACATGGCTTAAAGATAAAGGGATCTTTGTTCCTTGGGGAGTTCACTGCTTTCTGCGCCAAAAACCGGAAACGATTGAGCACGTCTTTCTAGAGTGTTGGGACGCCCTGCTCTTTTGGGATGTCTTGCAGAGGACCATAAAAAAAGATCTTCCCATCACCCCGGACGGTATTAGGTTCTTAAGTACAGAAGTTCAGACTGACGATACGATTCCTTTAGATACAGTCATGCTCATTGGCCTCCACAGCATCTGGAAAAGTCGTATGGCTGTAAGACATGCTGATGTGAATGTAGGACCTGTGCGAAAATATTTCGTGCAAACTGTGTGCGAGTTAACAGCTGTCTACAAAGCCAAGATTCCTCCCCCTGAGTGGTTACCTGTCTTCGAGGAACTGAAGGCCTTAAAAGACTTTTAAACTAACGACCATCTCAAGCCTTGGTATAGGCTGGGCGCTTTTCTTTTAAAAAAATGTTTCTGTTGTATGTCATTGTGTTACAAACTTTTACTGTGGCAATAAAAAAAAAAAAAAAACTACTTGTGGCGCTGAGCAAAGCCGCCGGACTGCCGATCGGATGGTCCTGGGTTCGATTCCCGCTGAGCCTCGTGTATATTTCGCTGGTTGCGATTCAGTGTGCCTAGCTATGATCATGTATGAATTGCAATGTTTATGCATTATTTGTGTTTCCCTGACCTGCGCATGACGCTCTTCTCTCATGACCGAGCGTTACACTTTTGGGATAAAATCCAGCCCATAAACAACATTCTGTGTTAAAAACAAACTTTCCCTCAAGCAAGCAATGGTTTTCTTTTGACATATTTGGGTACGCGTGGGCAGGAGGGCTATTAAGGTAGAAAGCTCGAGATGGAGGTGGAGCTTCTACTGCAATATTGTTTCCAGAATCAGAAATATCCAGAAAGCAGATCCGGCGTTTGCGCTTTAGTCCTTACTAGGGGTGTGTGAGGTTCGCTTTAGCAAATTACACGTTAACAATAAACACTTCGCGTTTTAACTCAGGGTCTCAATAGGTTGCTGATGTTTCATAACTGGTTCGGTTGACTAAATGAAAAATGTGTCACGCTCATCAGTCTTCCAAAAATCGAAATAAAAATAAAAATGTTTCTGTCCTCCACGGTATTCTTGATTATAGTTTATCTGACATAGCCATCCTCACACGAACTTGATTAAAACCTGAGGCCAGATTCCCGAAACTTTCTTACGACAAAAAAGTTCGTAAATTTATCTTACGACAAAGTTACGAACTTTTGAGTATTCCCGAAGCAAAATGTTCGTACGTTTTGCGTAAGTTAAGACGAAATCCTACGACAGGGGTCCGGTCGATCTTACGAACGTTTTGGCGACTTTTAACCAAAATGGCTGCCGCGTACGTCGTCTACCTGCTTCAGCAGCAGCACGACGCTGAGCGGAATCTACGGCAGCAACGTGTGTTCCGCACTCCTCGGACACTCGGCACCATCGCCGATAACCATCTGGCACGGTACTAACGTCTCCCGAGACCTGCCATGGAGAGACTGCGAGGCGCTCGCACCTGCGCTCCGCCGTCCGACGGCTCGGAACTGTGCGCTCCCCGTGGACGCCCAAGTACTACTGGCGCTTCGCTTCTATACGAGCCGCAGTTTTCAGTCGGTGGTCGGCGACGTGGGAAATATGAGCCAGACGAATGCTTCGCGCATCATAAACTCGGTGAGCAGCGCGCTCTGTAACTTCGCCGAAGAAGGGATCAAGTTCCCCGTGACCCCGCAGGCAGCAATGCGTACTGCACGCGGTAAGTATTTCCCCAATGTCGTGCTCGTTAGTTACCCCTGTTATTTTATTTCAGTGCGAATTGTTAGCGCGTTACTCAGCCTGATCAGCTTTAATCGGGGGGAACGTGGGCGTTCGCTAAAACGTCATTCGATCAAGTGAGTGCCTCCCGCATGACCCTGATGAGTTTCATTGACGCGAACGAAGTTGTATAGAATGGCGTGATCAACGGCATTGTGTGGAATGGTCGCCGAGACTCTCAGTGAGCAATGCATTGTTCATGCAATGCCCATGACAACTAACATAAGCACTCTTTGCCCCCCCCCCCCCCCCCCAAACACTTTTGTTTTGGTAATAGTGTTTAAATGGGTGCGATAGTGCTTTAATTGAGGTATGAGTATTTAGAGGTCATCTCTTTGATAGAACAATTTTTTTATATATCTTAATGGGGTAAATAAAATATCCAAGATGTCCGCTGCTTCACAGAATGTTGAACACTTCATTGTTTTAATCTATAAGCTTTGCGGAAATCAATGGATTCCCCAAGGTGCTGGGGTGCATCGACGGCACGTCCATCGCCCTAAAGATTGCAAAGAAGGACCAGAACATCTACCAAAACAGGAAAGGCTGCGACTCCCTGAATGTGCAAGCGGTCTGCAATGCGTCCAACGAAATCACACAGCTCACTGTGAAGTGGCCGGGGTGCACGCATGACAGTTTTATGTGGCGCAACTGCGACTTGTTGGAGAGGTTCGAGGCTGGGGGCATGCCCGATGGCTGGTTGCTGGGTAGGTATATTTTAATTTGGATTTCACATAAGTATTTAATAGTTGACAGGCTGAACGACCATGTGCTTTGTAGCCTCCTGGCATCCAGCCTTTTTTGCATTTGGATCTTGGCAAAGGTTTGAGCCAGCTTGCAAATGTCAGTGTAACTCCTAGATAGTTACTTAGTTAAATATGGACCTTCTAAGCGAGGCCACAAAACCAGGACAAAGCGATCCAGTCATTTCCTTTGTGCTACTTGCCTGGCAACTAACAACTTAGGGAGGGATTAAGCTTCAACCGATACAGCTTTCTTCTATGAATCTCAACTCGTATCTACTGTAGTGAGCTTCCGTCTGTTCAAGTCTGGAAATGTATTACAGCTGTAGCGGGGAATTTTGGGCGAGCGCTGCAGGTCTGCCGTCCTGGGAGTTGTAGGGTGCCCCTCGTAGTAGTGATCTACAAATTTACGCAAACAAAATGCCCGTTCATGTTGAAACCGGCAGAGCTTGGGAGACGAACTTGCAACCCTTTGGTTACCAGTTCAGGTATTGCTGGAGCGCTTTGTTTGCAAGCCCAAACCCCAAGCAGTCATATCTATTGTATTACTTATGCATCTCATATTATTTTTATTATTTTAGGGAATGCAGGCTACCCCCTGCAGCCATGGCTGATGACGCCATTTCGCAAGCCGAAGGAGGAGGAGGGGGAAGAAGCCTACAACATGTGCCTCACAAAGACGCGTCAAGTTATAGAGAGGGCCTTCGGGATATTGAAGTCCCGCTTCCGGTCAGTAGCGTCAGCAGAGTCTGAGTTTGGGAGTTAAAACTTGTTCTGAAATTTCTTCAGAACTACCTTCTCTACTTTCTGCATGTGCGGCATAAAACAAAAACAGTTCTTTTTTTTTTGTCTCTATTTTATTTCTCTACCCTCATGGTAAAAGGGTGCAGTTAACACTGTTCCCACTGGGAGATCAAGAAACTAGTTGGAGCTAGGCACATATCCAAGGAGAAGGCCCAGGTAGCCTGATCTGGGTCCTCTTCAAAATCCTCCAGTTTTGCTGGCACTTCCCCTTTCCCCTCCTTTACCCGCCTGGCTATGTGCCTGGCTGTAGCAGACTCCCCATAAAGGCTATCTTGGAAGAAAAGTTCGGTTTTTAGCATCGTGCAGTACTAGCTGGAATCCGAGAACATATAGTGTTGCTTCTTCATGTTAGACAGCCATACTTATAATCGGTCCTCTTCGTCCGACAGTTCAGTGAAAGTTGCATAATGACTGGGCCTGACCTGTTCTTGACTTTGGTGCCTTTGGATTGCACCTCAGCACGACATATACGCTGAAAATGGAATCACACAAAGTATAAACTACGGCATAGTCAAATCGAAAATGCAGGCAATGGGGAACGTATATAAAAGCAGGGACTTCGAGGAGCAGTAAATAGACAGGAGTGCCAAAGGGTTCTGGGGGCTGCATAAACTTCATATAGTCATCACTAACAGTAAACACTGAATTAACGAAATTCCTTGCTACGCCACTGCTTCAGGTGTCTCGACAGGTCCGGAGGGGTCCTGCAGTACACTCCGGGCGTGTGCTGCCCTATTATCGTGGCTTGTGTGGTCCTCCACAACTACTGCATCCGGCACCATGTTGCCCTCACAGATCCACCAGGTAAGAAAGACATGTTCTCTGAAGAGTTTATGCATTAATCACCTGGTCATATCACATGAATGGGCTGGTGAAAGCATTGTTTGCTGTAACTCTGGACTTGGGTTACTCGGGTTCTGCAGAAAGTTCACCCACGTTTCTTGTCACAGGATTGCAGAGGGGCAGCTAAGCTGAGCTGACTACAGCTTTGACTATAATCTCTTTTAGAAGCTCTCCACTGGCAGAATAGTTTTAGGTTTAGTAACCCATTAAGTGCCACGTTACAAGATTTGTTACCTGATGCTTAACAGGTTACCAAAGAAATGGCCGTAGCTGCGGAGTAGTGCGTACGCTGTGCTTTTTCGCAAAGTGACACTGCTCTGTATGAAATGGATAAGGCTCATTAACCCATATGAGTGATGTTTTCCAGGACAGAATTGTGAGTCATCTGGAGACTCGCCGAACTCGGATAGCAATGTATTTTCTAGACTTTGGGGGCAGTTCCAGTGGGATGAAAATCAATCAATCAATCAATCAATCAAATCTTTTTATTCTCCAGAAATTCTGGAGGGGAGCCTAGGCAAAAAGCTGTCCAAGAACAGCTTGACTGGGCTCAGGCTCCCCCGTTTACAGGCAACAGCATTCAATAGAGAAAACAAAATAATGAATACACAGTACGCACACATGTAGATACATGAAAATAAATGCTACAATTCATTTAAAAATGAAAATACAATAAAAACCAACTAAATAAAACACGACAAGATGTCTTTCTTGCTAGTCGAATATATATCTATGTTCTTGGTGAGACATGTATTTAACAAAGATGGAAGAATATGCCGCAGGGATTGCAAATTATAGTTTGTACGTGACCGAGGGATAACCCAAAACTCTGTACGACGTGTGCTGACGATGCTGAGGCTTTCAGTTTATTGCGAAATACAATATAAGAATTCAATAACTGATGCCGGTGCGAAACGAATGGAACACATCAGGCGGTATTCATACAAATGCTTAATAGGAAGGATATTATACTTAGTAAACAGCGGTTCAGTGTGATCAAGATAATGTACTTCCACAATGTGTCGTAAGACCTTTTTCTGCAGCAAAAATAATTTATTTATATTTGTTTTAGTTGTAGTAGCCCAGATGAGATGACAGTAATTCAAATGGGACTGAAATAATGCGTGAAATATTTTTAACTTAACATGAAGTGGCAAAATACCACGACAACGAGCAAATACACCGACAATACGAGGCAGTTTCAAAATCAAAACGTTTACATGAGCGTCCCAGGTCACATGTTCGGAAAAGTATACACCTAATATTTTGTGCTGGTTAACGATTTCTATTTCCGAATTGCCAAGTATAATTGGGCTATGAGTTAAGATAGACTTATTTACGGATCTAAAAATAATTGCTTTGCATTTCTTCGCATTAATCCTGAGCGCGTTAGCCTCTGACCATAAAAAAAAGTTCTGAAGAACAGAATTTGCGCGACATATTAATTCGTCGGCACTATCCGCAGAAAAAAAAGGCTTGTATCATCGGCATAAATGATGAACTGTGCTTGGTTATCAACGTGTACAATGTCGTTGATGTAAACATTAAACAGAAAGGGCCCAAGTATACTTCCTTGAGGTACCCCACAAGGAACGTCTTGAAAAGAGGAAGCATGATTATTAATGACAACAGACTGTTTACGATCTTTTAAGTATGACTCAATTAGCTTATGGGTTACGCCACGGACACCATAGTAGTGGT
Organism: Ixodes scapularis; assembly: GCF_016920785.2. NCBI lineage: Eukaryota > Metazoa > Arthropoda > Arachnida > Ixodida > Ixodidae > Ixodes > Ixodes scapularis. The sequence continues at coordinate 121,852,883 of NW_024609868.1, read as the reverse complement.
GTCCGTGGCGTACCCCATACTCATAGTAGTCTAGTTTTGCCAGCGATGTTTTATGATTTAACACGTCGAAAGCTTTAGAAAAGTCGACGAACACGCCTAATGTAAGCAACCTTTTTTCTGTACCTTGTAATATAATTTCTTTTTGCAGCAGTAAAGCTGTCTCGGTGGATTTACCTTTTATAAATCCAAATTGAAATTCTGTTAATACAGACTGTTTTAGAAAAAAGTAATTGAGGCGCATAAAGATAATTTTCTCAAGTGCCTTAGAAAACACAGGTAGCACCGATATAGGCCTGTAGTTGGTGACAACGTTTGAGTCACCACCTTTATGTATTACTGAAACTTTAGCCAATTTCATATTAGTAGGAAATTTACCTGACGATAAGGACAGATTATATATGTGTGTTAGGCAGGGTACGATGACATCCATCCCGAATTTGACAGGTTTCAATTGTAGTTCATCAACATCTGTGCTTTTACTGTTCTTAAGTCCTAGAAAAATGTTAAATATCTCTTGGTCGTCAGTTGAAGCTAGAAAAAAGGTATGGCTACTACGCGTGAGCTTCAAAAGGGCATCGTCATTATAAGGTTTGGGTTGCAGATTTAGAAAACCCGTGTTGAAATATTCCGCCAAAGGCACACCAAACATAACTTGGCCATCAATTTTTAATTCGCCTATGCGAGGAGGAATCTTACTACGATTCAGGACTTCGTTAATCATTTTCCATACAATATCAGGGCGTTTTTTAGTAGCATCCTCGAACTCCTTTTACAGGGCCGAGTCGCTGATGTGTGTAGATCAGTTCAATGGCCTGCTGGGTTGATGAAGTGCGTGGTCACGCTGACAGCTGAGCCACGTGTCTGCAGAGCAGCGAGACGAGATGCAGCACCGGGGACGGGGGTCGTGTTGCGCCAGCAGAAAGGCAAACTGCAAAGATGGTCGGGCTATAGCGTCGATATTTTGTGCCGCCGCTGCTGCCAAGTGTCAGAAAGACCGGGCGCGTCCTCCTTTTACAGGGCCGAGTTGCTGATGTGTGTAGATCCGTCCAATGGCCTGCTGGGTTGATGAAGTGCGTGGTCACCCTGACAGCTGAGCCACGTGTCTGCAGAGCAGCGAGACGAGATGCAGCACCGGGGACGGGGGTCGTGTTGCGCCAGCAGAAAGGCAAACTGCAAAGATGGTCAGGCTATAGCGTCGATATTTCGTGCCGCCGCTACTGCCAAGTGTCAGGAAGACCGGGTGCGTCCTCATTTTACAGGGCCGAGTCGCTGATGTGTCTAGATCCGTCCAATGGCCTGCTGGGTTGATGAAGTGCGTGGTCACGCTGACAGCTCAGCCACGTGTCTGCAGAGCAGCGAGACGAGATGCAGCACCGGGGACGGGGGTCGTGTTGCGCCAGCAGAAAGGCAAACTGCAAAGATGGTCAGGCTATAGCGTCGATATTTCGTGCCGCCGCTACTGCCAAGTGTTTGGAAGACCGGGTGCGTCCTCCTTTTACAGGGCCGAGTCGCTGATGTGTGTAGATCCGTCCAATGGCCTGCTGGGTTGATGAAGTGCGTGGTCACGCTGACAGCTGAGTCACGTGTCTGCAGAGCAGCGAGACGAGATGCAGCACCGGGGACGGGGGTCGTGTTGCGCCAGCAGAAATGCAAACTGCAAAGATGGTCAGGCTATAGCGTCGATATTTCGTGCCGCCGCTGCTGCCAAGTGTCTGGAAGACCGGGTGCGTCCTCCTTTTACAGGGCCGAGTCGCTGATGTGTGTAGATCCGTCCAATGGCCTGCTGGGTTGATAAAGTGCGTGGTCACGCTGACAGCTGAGCCACGTGTCTGCAGAGCAGCGAGACGAGATGCAGCACCGGGGACGGGGGTCGTGTTGCGCCAGCAGAAATGCAAACTGCAAAGATGGTCAGGCTATAGCGTCGATATTTCGTGTCGCCGCTGCTGCCAAGTGTCAAGAAGACCGGGTGCGTCCTCCTTTTACAGGGCCGAGTCGCTGATGTGTGTAGATCCGTCCAATGGCCTGCTGGGTTGATAAAGTGCGTGGTCACGCTGACAGCTGAGCCACGTGTCTGCAGAGCAGCGAGACAAGATGCAGCACCGGGGACGGGGATCGTGTTGCGCCAGCAGAAAGGCAAACTGCAAAGATGGTCAGGCTATAGCGTCGATATTTCGTGCCGCCGCTGCTGCCAAGTGTCTGGAAGACCGGGTGCGTCCTCCTTTTACAGGGCCGAGTCGCTGATGTGTGTAGAACCGTCCAATGGCCTGCTGGGTTGATGAAGTGTGTGGTCACCCTGACAGCTGAGCCACGTGTCTGCAGAGCAGCGAGATGAGATGCAGCACCGGGGACGGGGGTCGTGTTGCGCCAGCAGAAAGGCAAACTGCAAAGATGGTCAGGCTATAGCGTCGATATTTCGTGCCGCCGCTGCTGCCAAGTGTCAGGAAGACCGGGTGCGTCCTCCTTTTACAGGGCCGAGTCGCTGATGTGTGTAGATCCGTCCAATGGCCTGCTGGGTTGATGAATTGCGTGGTCACGCTGACAGCTGAGCCACGGGTCTGCAGAGCAGCGAGACGAGATGCAGCACCGGGGACGGGGGTCGTGTTGCGCCAGCAGAAAGGCAAACTGCAAAGATGGTCAGGCTATAGCGTCGATATTTCGTGCCGCCGCTGCTGCCAAGTGTCAGGAAGACCGGGTGCGTCCTCCTTTTACAGGGCTGAGTCGCTGATGTGTGTAGATCCGTCCAATGGCCTGCTGGGTTGATAAAGTGCGTGGTCACGCTGACATCTGAGCCACGTGTCTGCAGAGCAGCGAGACGAGATGCAGCACCGGGGACGGGGGTCGTGTTGCGCCAGCAGAAAGGCAAACTGCAAAGATGTTCAGGCTATAGCGCCGATATTTCGTGCCGCCGCTGCTGCCAAGTGTCAGGAAGACCGGGTGTGTCCTCCTTTTACAGGGCCGAGTCGCTGATGTGTGTAGATCCGTCCAATGGGCTGCTGGGTTGATGAAGTGCGTGGTCACGCTGACAGCTCAGCCACGTGTCTGCAGAGCAGCGAGACGAGATGCAGCACCGGGGACGGGGGTCGTGTTGCGCCAGCAGAAAGGCAAACTGCAAAGATGGTCAGGCTATAGCGTCGATATTTCGTGCCGCCGCTGCTGCCAAGTGTCAGGAAGACCGGGTGCGTCCTCCTTTTACAGGGCCGAGTCGCTGATGTGTGTAGATCCGTCCAATGGGCTGCTGGGTTGATGAAGTGCGTGGTCACGCTGACATCTGAGCCACGTGTCTGCAGAGCAGCGAGACGAGGTGCAGCACCGGGGACGGGGGTCGTGTTGCGCCAGCAGAAAGGCAAACTGCAAAGATGTTCAGGCTATAGCGTCGATATTTCGTGCCGCCGCTGCTGCCAAGTGTCAGGAAGACCGGGTGCGTCCTCCTTTTACAGGGCCGAGTCGCTGATGTGTGTAGATCCGTCCAATGGGCTGCTGGGTTGATGAAGTGCGTGGTCACGCTGACAGCTCAGCCACGTGTCTGCAGAGCAGCGAGACGAGATGCAGCACCGGGGACGGGGGTCGTGTTGCGCCAGCAGAAAGGCAAACTGCAAAGATGGTCAGGCTATAGCGTCGATATTTCGTGCCGCCGCTGCTGCCAAGTGTCAGGAAGACCGGGTGCGTCCTCCTTTTACAGGGCCGAGTCGCTGATGTGTGTAGATCCGTCCAATGGCCTGCTGGGTTGATGAAGTGCGTGGTCACGCTGACAGCTGAGCCACGTATCTGCAGAACGGCGAGACGAGATGCAGCACCGGGGACGGGGGTCCTGTTGCGCCAGCAGAAAGGCAAACTGCAAAGATGGTCGGGCTATAGCGTCGATATTTTGTGCCGCCGCTGCTGCCAAGTGTCAGAAAGACCGGGTGCGTCCTCCTTTTACAGGGCCGAGTCGCTGATGTGTGCAGATCCGTCCAATGGCCTGCTGGGTTGATGAAGTGCGTGGTCACGCTGACAGCTGAGCCACGTGTCTGCAGAGCAGCGAGACGAGATGCAGCACCGGGGACGGGGGTCGTGTTGCGCCAGCAGAAAGGCAAACTGCAAAGATGGTCAGGCTATAGCGTCGATATTTCGTGCCGCCGCTGCTGCCAAGTGTTAGGAAGACCGGGTGCGTCCTCCTTTTACAGGGCCGAGTCGCTGATGTGTGTAGATCCGTCCAATGGCCTGCTGGGTTGATGAGGTGCCTGGTCACGCTGACAGCTGAGCCACGTGTCTGCAGAGCAGCGAGACGAGATGCAGCACCGGGGAGGGGGGTCGTGTTGCGCCAGCAGAAAAGCAAACTGCAAAGATGGTCAGGCTATAGCGTCGATATTTCGTGCCGCCGCTGCTGCCAAGTGTCAGGAAGACGGGGTGCGTCCTCCTTTTACAGGGCCGAGTCGCTGATGTGTGTAGATCCGTCCAATGGCCTGCTGGGTTGATGAAGTGCGTGGTCACGCTGACAGCTGAGCCACGTGTCTGCAGAGCAGCGAGACGAGATGCAGCACCGGGGACGGGGGTCGTGTTGCGCCAGCAGAAACGCAAACTGCAAAGATGGTCAGGCTATTGCGTCGATTTTTCGTGCCGCCGCTGCTGATCCTCAATGCCTCTGCAGAGGACGTCCGTGAATTACAATGGTGGAACAAGACCATTTTTGTCACTAGCTCCCAGACCGCACAGGCGGAGGCCAGCAAGATACCTTGCAGTGGACGTTTCAGCTGCCATGGGGCCACATTTTTCAAACATACGGTGTAGAGACGACTAAATGAGCCCGGCTTTTACACTCGTAGGCCTGCGAGATACGTCTGTTAGCTGGAACTCTTTGAATAGTCTGTGCTGTCTGCTGGAACAGTCATTATTTTTAAATTTTGAGCCCGATCAAGTATACACTAACTCATCTCTGTTACGTCAAGGCGTGGTGGTGGCGCGCCGGGCGCACTTCCGGTCTGGAGCTGTGGGCGGAAGTCCCCATGTCACACGTGTATTCCTGCGTTGTTTTGAGAGGAACCAGAAAAAAAAAAACCTGCCTTCTTGTCAAAACGCCGCGACTGGGGTTGTACCAAAAGAGTCGAGAAAGGTGTAAAGGTGAGTTTTCATGTACTCGGTTCGTCCGAGAAAATGGAAATGTGCCGTGAAAAGGGAAAACCAGATGCCGTCGGACCACGATTGCTTGGGCGGGTAGCACTTTGGGTTGAATTCACGGGTACTTGTGGTCATCAGATTTATTTGTTTTGTTCCAACATGAACGCCTGAAAACCGTCATGTTGTACGGACCACCTGCAAACTACGTTCAGTGTGTCTTCAAGTTCAAACGGCGGCCTGATCGTTCGAATTGTCGTCTGCTCTTTTCAAACGATTCTGCTTGTCGTCTGCTATTTTAGACTACACCGGCTCGTAGGCCAAATATTGGTCCGGTACTTGCGATAAGAAGTAAGTGCAGGCCTCAAAAAACTCGAGTTTGGAGGTTGGTAAGCAGTCTTGATGTAAACAGTAGATACCAGGAGATATTGAATAATTGTTTCCAGTGGCCATCACCGACTTGTTATGCCTGATTTACTTGGGCCGATTCTGCTTGCGATTTTCAGTATCGATGTCGACCATCTCAGCTACGGTTCACACTTTCGCTGCCCGAGCGACGCCGCGACTGAAAATTGCGATCGAAATCTCATCATGCGAATCAGGCCTTGGCGTACATTCTGTGGCGTCTGCGCAGAATGAATCGCTGCATGTCACATTATTCAAGCAACGTTTTACGGGGTAACGAGCCTCGGTAATTTCTCTGAGGCCGCTCAAGTACTGAGACATCGCCAGGAGGACATAGAATCGACAATTCGAACGCGAAAAAGAGCTGGGGGACTCACACCGACGCCGACAACATTGCATTTCAATGGTTTGTTCATGGGTGACGGCGAGCCTCTTGCCCACACTCCATCGCGCAAGTGTTGCCTTGGTGGCGTCTGCTAGGGGCGCTCCGGTTTGTTTGTAAACATGAGTTGGTGTATACATAAAACGGAACTTTGAGGTAAACCTGCCCTTTCTGTTGGTGGGTACAATGTTGTGGTTGAGCCATTGAAGCTAGCAAGTGGAAGCGGCTGTTTTAGTGGCCTGCCTTTCTTCTGAAATTGAAGCATCTATATAATGAGATTGTGAGTTCCTCTGGATAACAGGATCGGGTGAAGCAAAATATAGAATACCATTCATGACATCTTTACGGAAAATCTGCCAGGGGAGCTCAGCCAGCACATTAAGCAACAGTAGCTAATGCTGTGAGCACGTGTACTCTAATCCAAGCCTTTGGACAAATTTGTGAAGCCTATAATTTATTAGGACTGTCCTCCAGAAAGTGTTTTCTGCAGTTATTATTCAGTTACTGTTGTATTATAATCATGCTCGCAAATCTTGAGTAGTCCTTTTGCTGCTATGCAAATTACGTTTTTCTGAACAGTAGCGGGTGGTGTGTGATTGGGGGCCGAGTGGGCTAAGTGCACACCAGCTCGTAGCATGGGGAGCGAAAGCTTGTACAGCAGAACACAGAAATCCTGGCTCAAATACCCACCCCTTTCGTTCTGGATGAGGCTCGTACTGGCGTGTGGTCGTGTATCACTACTGCGTGGTGCGTGCTGAAGACGCCAGGCAAGCAGTTTTACTGAACTGACTAAATTGCTGGATCTATAGCGTAAGCCAGTGTTGCCCTTCAATGGTAGATCAAACTCACGCCGTATAAGCACCAACATCAAATTCCCTTTTTTTTACGGTTGTGGAATCTGATGAGGAGGAGGAGGAGGAGGAAGAAGAAGACGAAGAGGACAGGCCGAGCACCGCCAGGGACACGCCTGCTGGCATTGTTGTTAGGAGAAACCTTGTTAACGAAGTATTCAAGTGAAAGCTTATGAAAGCACAAAAGCGATCACTGGGTGTGGATGACACCCACTGATCTCCGACGATTTTCTGAATCACGCATCACCACTTGGCGGGTGAAGCCACTGGAAGTTCTCAATAGACCCTTTTCAAAAATCCAAAAGCCCGCGCGCGCGACAAATAATGGGAGTTTTGGTATGCCCCTCCTCCCGCTACCACGTGACCATGTGGCATACGCGAGCAGGCACAGGTTACCACGGCAACAACTTTTGAGCAGTTGAGTCGGGTGAGCGACGAGCCAACGGCTGCCCCTTTCTTATCCCTCCCCTTTGTGCCGGCTCTGTTGTCTGCTGCACCAACGCTTTGTCGTACCTGGTCGAAGCCTGCCACGGTTGCGGTGCAAAATAATTGGATTCGGTGAAACTGCAATACGTGAAAGTAAATTACGACGAATAGCATCTTCAAATAAGTTTAGTTGTCGCAATGCCTTTAAGCTGCCGCAGATACGGTACACTGATGGGCGGGATGGCAGATGGCTGCAACGGCTGCTGCCGGGACATGCGCGCAGTTGTGGAGGCGCAGTGAGGAAGCACGTTTGTGAGCCTATAATTTATTTGCAGTTCTTGGAAACTAGCCACTGGAAATGCAGCGGCTAGTTTCCAAGAATATGAATAAACTTTTTAATCATGACGGTGATGAAGCTCAAAATGGGTTTTTTCATAGATGTACGCACTAGTCTTCACGGCACTTCACCCGGCTGACTTTTGTATGGCATAAGACGGCCGATTGAGACCTTCCGGTGGGTTCACCTGCGCTACAAGGAGAAAGAAGCGACCCAGAAAATCATCGTAGAGATCAGCGGTGACACCAGAAACTTCGTTTAATAAAAAAACAATGTATTTCTGTTCTATACAAGTGCCTTTTTATTCATATTTTGAAACAATTTCTCCGTTCTGAAAACATACATTAAGTTTGTAAGCTTTTAGAGCCACCATCTGTTTGTGCAGCTCCACAAGCCTATTCAAGCGGGCTGTGATAGCCTATTGTCCCTCAATGATCTTTCAAGTGGGGTCTTCCTTGATCCCTGTAGACGACAGAAAAAATGTTTGCACGGTTCAAAGCGGTCATACCACTGCATTGTCACATTTCCATTATATAGCTATGAAACCAGCGCCACGCACCAGTCACATAGCTGCTGTTGGAGATTCGTGTTTTTCCTTTGTCCCCTTCAGGCAATATTTATTGTTTCTTATTATCCAGCTTGCCTCCACCCCTGCATTTATTGCATTAACTATGCAGGCCATATCTAACTACAGGAAGCATGCACAAATGATCATCACAAGTTGCTAATGAGAGAACTTGCACCTTAAGAGTTATAAGCAGCACAGATTTCTACTCTGTTCCTTTTGACAGTGGAGATTTTTTTAATGGACTTGAACACTTGTTTCAAACATATGCTGCTACATATCTATTCTGGTTCTGCACTAAGTGTTATGTTTGTATTGCTGCATGGTGTGGTCTGCATCTAGCAGCATTTAGGATTGATACTCACTTTCTTGGCGTGACTTCGGATTGCCCGAAGAGTGGGCCAACATATCACCCACTTCTGGTTGGCCACTCGTGCTCGTGCTTGCTTCTTGGCTATCTAAATAGAAAAGCCAACAGCCTTGAGTACCGAAATATTTGCTGTAAGGAAATACAGGCTCTGCCTGAAAAAAAGCTCACTAACAAAGGACTGAGATTGCAGGAAGTTGTACCAACTAAGCTTGATTGCTCAACCAGCAACACCTGCACCTGGCGGCCACCGGATTGGTTGACTACCAACCAGGTTGAATAACCGAAAAGGTTGTGATTAGGTAATGTAATTATAACCATTATAAGTAATGTTATGATTGCTATGGTAGAAAACCATGGACCTGCCTGCCGTTATGGTGGTGCCTTAAACAAGATCCAGAAATGCACTGTACGGATCCAGCAAACAGTGTTTGGGAAGACAGTAAGGTACTGCTTGTCCATACAATGTGGGTCCCAGTCCAAATCACTTGGATAATCAGCTATCCGATTGATAATTAAAAACTGGAAGTTACGACCAAGATTGTTTGAAGAGCAGTAATGAAGAGGAACATTAACCATGCAACTAACCAGCCCACATTATTAACTCACCAAGTGAGGGAACTGGCCTTGCTGAGCTCGGCCTGGCAGGAGTACCTTAAAAATTTGTATTTAAAGATTAGTTTGACCAAGAAAAGCAACAAACGTGACAGGTACATACTAGGCGGGTACATACAAACTAAGTGGTAGTTTGCTTGGACGGCACTATTATTTTATATTTTGCAATGAAGTAGAACCCTTGCTAACTCACAAACTGAGGGAACTGGCTTTGCTGAGCTCGGCCTGGCAGGAGTACCTTGAAAATTTGTATTTAAAGATTAGTTTGACCAAGAAAAGCAACAAACATGACACGCACATGCTAGGCTGCAAATAATGTTTTGACTACATAATTTTAGGCAAACCATTAATGAAGAAAGGTAGTGTTTAGTCCAGGCTTGTGCAAACTTACCCGAGAGTGGCAGGGAGAAGGGCACACCCACAAACACCTCTTGAATCGGGGCAACGCCAATGTCAAAGGCGCCTGGGATGCCCTCCACCGACTCCACGATGAGCAGCCCCACGATTCTCTCCTCCATCTCGTTGAGGGGCTCGTCGCCTTCGCCGCCTCCAGTGGCACGCTGACTTTTTTTTCACGGCTGCACCTGCGTATTGTGTCAGTATTAAATAACGTAGCAGACAAAGCAGGCTGCTGTAAGCGCGACTGCTCGATCACCGGTTTTCATCGCCTAGCCAAGGCTTTTGGGCAACAGGTACGTCTTTCGAACGTACGTAAGGATAACCTCAAACTTCGCGACATTTTTCTGTGTCGGACACCTGCTAATATCTCGAGCAAAATTGAACTGGTCTAACACTGTTGGTTGTCACTAAATGCTTGCTAAAACGTCCTTCGTTGCTGACGGAAGCCGGGAACCTTCCGCAGTGTATGACAGCATAAAATAAATGTTCGCAAAAGACCGCATCTAGCTAAGTCATCTCCGCTAGCGCGTCTAATGTCAACAATGTCAACAACATTATTAAAAGCACTATTGTGAAGGAGTAAAATGTGCTTGTGCGTTGACTCAGCGCTAGCGCCGAACATTGTGCATTTTACTTTAGTACAAAGCATATCGTATCATTTAGGTTCGCGAACTCCAAAACTTGAGGATTGACTTACCTCGCTTCTTGTTGATGCTCTTGACATAGGCCCATTTTTTTTTATGTCGGCCATTTCTCTTCGAATGCCGCAAACTGCGAACACATCGCGAGTAATTTGTTCCCAAGCCCGCTGCTTGGCAATCGAGCCATGCGCGCTGTTCCCTTTTCCCTCAATCGCCACTTTGCGCTGCTCGTATCCGTCTACCAGAGCCGACAGCTCGTTGTCCGAAAAATTGGCCTTTCGGCTCTTTTTGACAGGTGGTGGAGACGCCACGAGATCTCAACTACACGCAGTACTATCAAACCAAACGTGCTATTGTCGTCAGAATCGTCATAGCAACATACCCCTCTCGCTTGTTCTCGTCGGTTACGAGACACCGGAAGCTTCTCTTTCTCTCGCTCCTCTCGCGCCTTCTGTCGTTTTCTGGTCGTTCCCTAGTTCGCAGCTAAAAACACGCTAAGAAGCCTTTCGAGCATACGGATTTCGGCTGATCTTACGAACTTCTTAAGTTACGAACTAATTGGCTAAGATTTCGTAAGATAAGAAGGTTTTTGAGAATCCGGCCTCTGATATTGAAGACAACAAAATTATTCCTTTTACTTTTAACTACAACGTTTCTCGCCATGATAGACAATATCAGAGGGGTAATGGTGTACTGATGGCTGTAAAAGGACATATTTCTTCTTTTGGCATTTGTTTGTTGAACCACATATTGGAATTTACTTGTATATGTCTTTGTACCCCTCAAGTAAGATTATAATAGATAAGTGGTATAAGCTAAACGACTGTGTTTAATTTTTTCACACGGAACTTAATTTGCTTTCTTCTACTTTATATTGTAACAGCGAAGAAAATGGGAAGAAGAAGACGAGGTGCTCGGGGCATGGATCGAGGACGAGAACGCTAGAGAACCCAGGAAATAAACCGTGACAAATTGGTGGCAGCGGTGGGATGCCGACCGAAACCCGACAAGGTATTTTGCCGGTACAAGCGACGCCTTCCGATGAGCCGCCCTCCCAAGCCCAGCAGCCAGAGGAAACCACTTCACAATCGGTGGCCGCACCAAACGACATTCCGACGACAGCGGTGACATTTTAGACGTTGCAAAGGCTGTTGGAACTGCAGATTCAAACAATCATGGCCGCTACGCAGCAACCTTCGGACCTTCTAACCGCAAGTCATGTCGACATCTGCTGTCGAGTAGCTGCTCTGGAGACACTTCAGCAAAGAGCGGAACCAACTGTCTTCGCAGTTGAGCACACTCCTTTCACGAGCCGCCCGACTACATCTTCTGGTCAACGCCGTTTCAACTTAAAGCCATTTAATGGCGAAACAGCCTTGGATCTATACCTACAGCAGGTTGACATCCTTTCCGATGCAAACCACTGGACTGAAGACGAGAAGGCACACGCAGTCATCGCGCAACTAGATGGCCCTGCCCTCAACGTTCTTCATGCACTCCAAGGAACCCGGCTCACTTACGCAGCATCGATCACGAGCTTGCGTGATCGTTTCGGTGATGAACATCTTGTGCAAGCATTCTATGCAAAATTACGTTCACGGCGCCAACAAGCAAGCGAGCGTTTTCCAGAACTCGCTGCAAGTATAGAGCTTTTGACCTACAAATCCTTCCCGGGCGCAACGTCTGATACATTGAATCGTGTCGGCACAGCCGCGTTTGTGGATGCCATAGGCAACCCTGAGGTCTAGAAGTTTGTAAGACTCGCAAGACCAGAAACAATACGAGCCGCACTCGGACATGCCATGGATATGAGCGCTGCCCAATGGGCTACCAACCGCATGCAACCAGCAGCACCTCCTGGGCTCGTTTGCTCGAAGCCGGTTAACTTTAGCAGTGGTTAAAAGTTAATCGCCCTTTCCTACTAAGTACTTACAAGTACCTAGGCCAGTTTGACGAAGGCTGGATGAGCGATAGCTTCGTGTTTTATTATGGGGTCATAGCTGATGTCACCTACCGGTTGTAGCGAATATAAGTGCCTTCGGTGGAAACGTTCCCGAAAAGGGGGGACCCAATAACGCGCACTACTGGGTTTTCGTGACGCAACGGTGCTTATATTATAGCTTAAGAAACATTTCTTTTATTGCTCATGGTACAGATGATTGGTAAGGTAAAACTAAATTAACCCTTGTTTGGAAAATTTCTAAATATTTGGGTGTCTGAAGTAAAGACAAGTCTTGTTGAAATTTTCTTCCAAGTTCGAAAGAGGACGACGAAGTTCAGTCCTAGAAACGATGAGGAAGAAGTGAGCAGTGAAAAGTGGGCGGTACACCGGCAGCATGGTTGGTCAGCATGTGAGAATTTTATGTAACACCATCATAAATTGAAAAACCTGTAATTCGGCTCCACGGAAAATTGACAATGGTAAATTACCCAAGCATCGAGGAGAACGTTGGAAGTGTAATTCTACGATCCGCGTGCGCTGGCCTTCCCCTTATAAAAAATTCGAAGTAAAAAATCATATTAAGTCTTTGACGAACGCGCGTGCAAGGCAAAATCGGGTTTAGGCTTTTTGCTTTAGAACTGTTACTACTGCACACGCCAGCACGTGCAGCGCGTGTAACTACACTCGTAGCATGCACCTCGGTGCTTGGGAAATTTATCAAAAGGTCTATGGGGACGCTGTCTGCTTTTGTGTGCTATCAATACCCGGCCGATTGAGTCAAGGCAATCCACTTTCCAAAGACGTGGCCATGCCGACAACTATCGCGTTAATTTAGGTTTAGGAATGGCCAGAATCGAAATACTATCTAAAACATTTAGCGAGGTCACTGCTCATGCTTTGCGATTTAAGTGAGGTAAGGCAAAGCGAAAACCTCCTGCACCGTTCACTGCTAAATAACGCGCCCTATATTCTAGCTACAGCGACATATCAGTTACAAAGCGAGCGTCGCTCACTCACCGGGGTACCGTCATGTTTCCTCGCTCTACTAACTCCGCCGGTCACTTGACCTAAAATTCCCACTCGTAGGGAAATGCGGTTAACTTCTAACCGCGGTTAGAGCTAACCAGCTTCAAGCAAACGGGCCCTGGAGTTACAGTACAACCATCGACAATTCCACGGTACACGCGCTCTTAGCCTGCGTCTGCTCGTTCACGGAACAATACCGCTGGGTCGTGCTACCGATGTGGCCGTCATGGTCATTCTGCAGCCCAATGCTCAGCTGCTCCTGCTGCATCGGGAAACGCTACTCTCGGTCCTTGGGGGTGGAACCGGGTTTTACTCCTCAAAGGCCCCTCGTATCAGTTACAGACCAGTTAACGTCGGTTCCCTGCCATCCTGTACTGGTTGAAAAAGTGGGGGTTGTGGACGCACTTTTTGACACTGGAGCAGCAGTGAATGCTATTGGCATTTCCTTTCATTCCTCGGATTTTAAAGTGTTCCCTGACTACCCAGTACTACTAACTGCTAATGGAGAAAGCATACCAACCGGAGGAAAAGTGAAACTAAAAATTACAGTATTTAGTCGCACATCAGTTGAAGACTTTTATAATTCCAAACTGCGTGTGTCCATTAATTCTTGGGTACAACTGGTGTGCCCATACCGGCTTATCTTCTTGGAAATCTTCTACGGCCTGTCAAGAAACTCTGCCATCAGATCAAAGCGCATGTCATGAGTATGCGCTACTTCGATGCTTTTGGTCATATATTATGACTTCCTGGGCATCTTATGCGTTTTTGCGTTTTTCTTGCTGCTTCGACTCTTTTGGAGTAACTTAATACTTCTCTGGGCATCCTTTGCATCTTATGGAGCAAGTGTATTAGAAACTATAATACATGAGTTTTTTCAATCATCCTCAGTTCAAAAAAATAAACGTGGGATATTCATATTGCGGCTGCAACAGTGCTACAACCAGAGGTAGCCATGTGGATCAAAGTGCGGTCAAACCCACCCCATCTTAACGGTGACATTGTCTGTGAGGCTTCCCGTATTTCAAAACCTGGCTACGAAGTGGCAGTACCTCGAACACTGACTACAACTATAGCAGGTTGTTGCGAGGTTCTTTGGGGTTAATAATTGACAAGATACAATGTCCTTCGTTTTCTTAAAACATGCATTTACAAAAGAAATCAAAGAGTTCATATGCTTATACTAATAGAAAAAAAGAAAACTTAGTTAAAAAAATAGAAGAAAGGAAAACGCAACAGTCACCATGTCTTTGAATCACCATGCGCAGCAGCGGGTCTTGAGTCTGGAGCTGTCGTTGTCGGCCCACGGTTGTGGCAGGCAGTCAGGAGCGGGAGCGCTTGGCTTCCGTCGATGACCCAAGAGTCACCGCACCAAGTGCTCGCGCAGTAGGAAGCCGAGCAGCGTAGGTTTCTATGCGCTGCCCTCGCTGGAACAGGCTGCCGGTCAGACAGTAGGAGCGAACCGCGGATTGCCCTGGTCGATGGTCTCGTTCCGACCCAGCACGTTCTCCTCGGCCAGTCCTTCGCGCGCACTCCGTGCACGCACTACCAATCTCTTCTCTTCTTTGTCATCTTCCTTGTCCCTCTGAGCCGATCCATGGTTGACTTGCACTTCTTCATTTGCACACTGAGTCACATCATCACACAGGTTATTTCAGCATCCTGATGATGAATCTCGGGCTAACTCAGTCACTTTGCAGCAAGGACACTATGTCTGCAAATCGTTTACTCTCACTCCAACCGAACTTCTAACAGCGGCTATCGATCAACCAGGATCGTCAGAACAACCCTCAAAAGAACGCGCACAAATACCATGGGGTCTGTACCAGTTTGGTCCAACCCTCGCCAATCATCAGATTGAATCCCTCTAAGAATTAATCGCAACCTACCGGGCATGTGGGGCACTAACTCCGAACGAACACGGATGCACACATCTTGCGGAACACAACTTTAATACAGACGATCATGCCCACATTCACCAATCCTTACGTCGCCTTGCTCCAGTAGGGCATGCCGTCATCCGAACACAGGTCGACGATATGCTTAATAGAGTAATTGTCACATCATCCAACATCCGATGGTCGTCACCGGTCGTCTTAGTACGCAAGAAAGATGGGACTGCACGTTTTTGTGTTGATTACAGGAAGGTCGACAGCATCACGAAACAGGACGTATATCCCCTACCTCACCTAAAACAGACTACAAGGCGCAAGTTACTTCACAACCCTTGATCTCTTGTCAGGATATTGGAAAGTACCTCTGAACCCCGACGATGCCGAAAAATTGGCGTTCATAACTCCTGGCGGGCTTTACCAATTTACGCGATTAGCATTCAACCTCTGCAACGCGCCAGCTACCTTCCAACGCCTTGTGAATAGAATTCTAGGCCACCTGAAGTGAACTATGGCACTGTTATATCTTGACGACATTATTTTATACGGGACGACGTTTGAAGATCACAACCGAAGACTCGAGCTTCTTTCTGACGCACAACAACGAGCGAACTTACGATCAAACCTCAAAAATGCGACTTTGGCTACTCGAAACGAGACCGCTTGCTCGCTGGGCTTTTTTACTACTCCAAGAGTATCAGTTGAATATCTGTCATCGAGGTGGCAAATATCACACGGACGCCGATTTTCTCTCACGCAATCCGATAGCTCCAGCTGAAGAACTGAACAAAGAAGAAATTCAGTTTTGCACCCCTGTGTTTAACCTTGCTGAATCTCAAACTTCAGACCCAGAAGTTCAAGACATTATGTCGCGACAGAGGTCTACTTCTCATACAGCGGAACGACGCCTACGCCGCGCCTATCGTGTCTGTCATGGGCTCCTCTGCCACCGCGAAACGCAAGGTTGGTTCCCTTTGTATTCACGCAGTTACGTACCGCCGTGCTCCACCTGTGTCACGACAACCTAACCGCTGGACATTTAGGAAGAGGCAAAACTACAAAGAAGATCTTGGAGCGCTACTGGTGGCCACGAGTTCGCACAGACGTTGCCGAATACATAGCGTCGTGCATTAAATGTCAGTCACAAAAAAATTGGGAACCCCACCATCGACTGTGGCGTCCAGCCTGTGCCACTGCCTAAAGTAAAGCAACCTTTGAAATTCTCGGCATCAACCATATCGGCCGTTTTCCCCCTACTCCAAGTGTTAACAAGTATGTTCTCGTCGCCATCGATTACCTAAGTAAATGGGTAGAGTTACATGCAGTTCCAAGCACCTCGGTCGGCCACATCTTGCAGTTCTTACGACAACAAGTTATTCTTCGGCATGGTGTACCTCGCGTCATCGTGAGTGATCGCGCCTCATCTTTCATTTTCCGTCGGTATTCGAGAGAAATGGAAGCTCATGGTATCCATCACGCTCAAGCAGCGCCATACCATCCACGAACAAATGGTCTTGTTGAGCGGGTCATCAGTGGCATACTCGCGAGCTACGTGAACGAACAACACAACACCTGGGACGAACTGGTGCCATGCGCAGCCTTTGCAATGAACATTGCTGAACAATCAACAACCGATTTTACCCTTTTCCAACTAGTGTATGGAAGGGCACCACTTCTGCCCTGCGAATCCGGTGACGATGCCGTTTGGAAGCTAAGAGCAGAGAACTTTTCACGTAGTTCTCGACGCCGCTTCCAAGCTGTGAGAAAAAAAGCTCGCGATTCCATGTTGCGTGCTCAGGTACGCACACAAGAACGCACTGCTCCATCATCCCCCCCCCCCCCCCCCACACACACACACGCACACACACCTCCTGCACGTTGTGGAGACTGGGTTTTGGTACGCCAACCCCTTCGAAAGAAAGAAAGGCCGGGTTGAAAACTTCCTCTCACGCTACAGAGGCCCCTGTGAGGTTCTTCGTCAGCTGGGTCCCGTGACATTTCAAGTTCGTGATTGTACTGGCAGTCCCCATCATACCAATGGAACATTCACGGCACATCGTAGCCATCGTAAGCACTACGCCCCACGTTCATCGAGACACACACACCATGCACCTGGACTTGGTTCATGAAATCGATCATTATCAATTCATAGGGGGGAGGGGGCGAGTATAACAGCGAAAAAAAAGGCAAGAAGGAGACGAGGTTCTCGCGACAGCGATCGAGGACGAGAACGTTAGAGAACCCAGGAAAGAAACCACGTGACAATAATAAACGTCGTTTTCCGAAATCCGACACGTTGTTATTCGGCGACTTAAATTTTCCTCTTATGAACTGGTCGAATTCATCTGGTGGTTTCACCGCATTGAAACAATTCCTAGATATGTGTCTTACTATGAATTTTGTGCATTTAGTTGATAAACTAACTCGCTCAGATATCTTATGGCGTTAGACAGCGTCGTGAAAGTGTCTTCTCTATGGGCGTTGAAGTACAGCAATACGGATATGACAAGGAAGGATTTGGGGCTGGGACGAGGCATTAGTGATCCATACATGAAGTTTGCCTTTTGTTACTGACGCAAGGTAATAGAGAATGACAACACCTTTGTGGACAAATGTAGTGGAAAGTGGCTCGATCAGACCGAATAATGTTTCAAGAATCTTGCTTGGGATAAAGACAGCTGCAGCCGCTGTCTTCGGTGGTAGGACCAAATTCTTTTCAAGCTGGAGAACAGCGAGAGTCGCATTGAGGGGAGGGTTGGCATAGTCAGAATCTGTCAGGTGAAGTTCACGGCTAGCGCTATTAATAAATGCGTCAGCGAACGACAAAAAGTCCCAGCCTAGGATAACGTCAGCGACGCAGTTGCTGAGCACTGTAAATACTACGGGGTGATGACTTTGACCAATGCATATAGGAAGAGTAGAATAACCAAGCGGTAACAAGGTTACCGTTTCCCATACGGAGCAAGTGTCCAACGGTTTGAGGTGTAAGCACCCAATGCAAGTGAGAGCGAACACGCTATGATAAACATGACTTAGACGCTCCCTGGCCGACTAACGTGTTAAAGTTGTGTCTTCCCATTCCTACTGTAATCTTCGACGGTGTTACGGCAAGAGGATTTGCGGCGTACCGAGTAAGTGGAGTCCGACCTCCGGTGTCGATGCAGGCTGCTCTCTTCAGTTTGACGGCGGCGGAGTCTATGGGGCGGCGTCGTTGTGGGGTGATATATATCGGCAACGTACTTGATACGGGGACAAGGATCGGCCATGGCGGTTCTAAAATGCGAAGGCACGACTCTGGGAGCGGCGGGTGGAGGGCCTGTCGTTGTCTTCATAGGTCGGTGAACGGCGTGTTGGGAGGCGAGTGAGCGAAGGACCGTCGGTGGTTCGGCTTTCCGGGAATACACTGCTGTCGTCAGGATTGTCAGTGCGATGAGTACAACCGAATGTAGAACGATAGTAGCCAGCGTCATGCAGCCGCCGACGGCAGTAGCGTAGAATGTGGCCAGATGTATGGCAATAGAAGCATATGGGTTGCTCGTCGTCGGTCCTCCAGATGCAAGTTCTGCGACGTAGTTGTTTGGGGAACGTTTGGTAGGTGCAGAGCGAGGTGACTGCGGGTGCGGCTGGTGAGTAAGCAGGATGCGCTGCCGTCAAGGGGTGCAATGCAGCACGCATCTCGTTCTGGATCGTAGTTCGGAGACTTTGGGGTTTCCCGTGGGACTGCAGACCATTGTGAGCTGCCTGCAGCTGCGCTTTGAATATTTGCAGCTCCTCACGGATGATTATCCTTATCAGGGTAGCCAAACTGTAGTCCATTGAAGAGCCTTGCGCCACTTCGGGAAGGCGGTCAAAAGGGCGTTTTAAAATTCGTGCGTCGTCGAGTTCTTCGTATTTGCTGGATTCTGCAACAAGAATGGTGACGGTTGCAGGTGACTTCGGGGCGGCGGTCGAAAAAAGGTAATATGACATTCCTTTCAGAAAATGACAGACCTTGTCGTCCTTGGTCATCTCGAGGTCTACTCTCCGGCAGAGGCATAGAACATCCTCGCTATAGGCGGTAGAGGAGTCAGCTTTAATTTGGTAGTGTCGGAGCAATTGGTCCCGTCCCTGTTGCTTCCAATGTTCAGGCTTGCCGAACGCCTCGGCAAACTGGGCCTTGAACCCATCCCAGGAGTTGGTGTCCTCGTGGTTGTCGAACCACCAGAGCGCCGTGGCTTTCAGAAAAAACATGATATTGGCCAGTATGAAGGAATCGTCCCAGTTGTTGTGGTCACTCACCCGTTCATAGTTTTTAAGACATGTTGTAAAAGGCCCCAGGGCACGATATTTTGCTGTCTAATCCGACTCAACGCCCTTGAGCATTGTCGCCAGGTGGCCGCGGTCAGCTATGCCCGGAAACAAAGCGAGACGCGACTTGGGGGCGCCAGCGCACCTTGGTGCAAAGGGATGACGTGGCCTGCTATGGAGGATCATCGAGTTGACCGACGCCATTGTCATCGAGACATCTTTACGTCCGGCCCCTCTCCTCGCTGCTTCTGTGTCGCCTCGACGCGCGGCGCCCCGACGGTCTTGGGATGCCTTGGACAAAGAAAGGGGCTTTACGCCCTTTTCCCACCTTAGAGCGCTGATCCCTTTAGCGCAGAGAAACCAAGACACTGCACTTGGGGACAATTCTATATTTGCCCCATCCGCACTTCGATGGCGCCGATGACCGACCAAGGACGTCTGGCTTTCGGTGTGCGTGACGCGTGTGGCACTGTGTGAGGAAGAGGGAAGGGGCGTGCCTGAACTTTGCGAAGACTGGCCACACAGTTTTGGTCACGGCACGGACGATAGGGATTCCTTGCTAGGGATATGGGGAAATGTGACGATTTAAAAAGAGCAGCAGGCGACTGCTAGCGTGTGCTCTCTCTATTGTTCTCGAGTGTTCTCCTGAACGATGTTGAATTTGCCCATATGTATATAAACAGAGTTATAAGAGACACCTCTCCTGCTCCCTGGTCCAACGCGATTCCGGCTTCCACATGAGATCCTGCCCTGGCTCGGCTCCCTGCCGCACACCAAGTACCCGGACAACCGCTTGGTCCCAACAGCCAGTCATCGACGTCCTCATCTGAAGTTCCAGAAAATGTTGGAGGATCCCGCTGGCGGTGTTTCACAGTAAAGGCAGGGGTGACCTGCTGCGTGATGGGTTGGTCGGTGTCGTTCCCATTTTCTTCGGGCATGGTTAGTCGCGCAGTTCGGCCACTGCGGAGCTCCAGGATGTTAGCGAGGGCTGGGGAAATTGTTCGCACCTCCAACAACCTGTGAGACTTCAGAAGGATTAATTTAGTGAGGTGATAGTTGTCTGAATGATGGCGATCTCGGGAGAACTGACTTCTTCCTTCACCATCTTGCCTAACCTAACCTATATATATATATATATATATATATATATATTAGAGCTTGGTGGCGGGAGGCCGAAGGCGTGGGTATAAAAGAAGAAAAGAACCCTTATTGAAAACAGCAACAACGGACGATTTAATCTTCGATGTTTCGGCCGGAGTCCGGCCTTCGTCAGGAAGAACTTTTACAGATGAACGCGGGTGGTATTTATACAATGCTACGGTCGAGTCCGAATTTCGGCGGGGTGACGGTTGGAGCTTTCGTGAGAGAGAAGCGTAGGACAGTTCGGTGTACGGGTAAAGAACCTTGTGCGTCGACTACGTCGATGAGTACCTGACACCTGCCGAGAGTGTGGCACCCAAGCGACGCCCGCAGCAGCCGAGAAGTACCCCAAGACAGCGCTACAACCTGCGAAAGCCCGCCGCGGAGAGCTCCCCGCAACCGAAAGAAGAATGAAAACAGTTCGGTGAGTCCAGTCCTCCGCTCTAAGCTACAGTACCACTTTTCTTAAAGTACGAAAGCTCTCAGATAAACGCATTAGGCACGAACTTCATTAATCGAATTTGCTAGTGTACCTTAACGCAGGCATTACCCCGAAGGGCATGTCGCTTTCCCTTCCTCCCGCCTGCACAAACCTCGATCAACATGACCGATCGGTATGGCAACAGGTTCTCTTTGAGGCTTCCCTTAAACTGGTTCAAATAGCGATTCATCATAGTGACAAACCAGTAAAACAGTTAACGACAGCGACCGCTACACTTCTCCGTTCAAATGGACCCTTATCGACATCCGAAATTAGCGCCCTATCTAACTTCGATAAAAAGAAACGCCATGGTTTCGAAACAATCAAGTTACGTAAGCTACAGCGCGATAAGGTTCCTAACCGTGTTTTACCTCAGCTGACGACATCATTTAACTATAGTGAACATACTCAACCGGCCATTAGCATAACAGACGATAGGTCAAGGACTAGTGCCCCTTGTGGTACTACAATTGTTAATCTATCTGGCATGACTATATCAACAGAAAAGGAGAGACAGCTTTCGAGAAGATTAAACTTCTGTCCCGCCGCAGGTTTTGTTCACGAATTTAAATTACTACGCGACCTCGGCAAGTTTTCTCGAAATTTAAGATTGCGGGAATACTTCTTGGACAAAATTTCTAGCTCCAACACCTCTCAGCAGCGTGCAACGAGCGACTGGACGCCAAAAGCCAACCGTGATGATTGTCTTATACATATCTGCTGTGCAAAAAGACATGCGGGAATATCGCGGGCTGGCGGGAAAACGTGATATCCTCACTAAATCCGAAAGGGCTAGCTTAAAAACCCTGAGCAATAGGACAGACATAACAATAAAACCACCCGATAAAGGAGGAGCAATTGTGATTCTTAGCACTTCGGAATACATCCGAGAAGGAAACCGCCAACTAAATGACTCAAAGTTTTATGAACCTCTTGCGGATGACCCTACGGTGCACCACACTCAGATTGTGACCTCGGTCCTTAAGAATCTCCTAGACGAGGGCAGAATAACCGCTAACGAAAATAAACTAATGAATCCGGCACGTTCCCACTCCTCCCCCCACCCCTTCTACATGCTCCCTAAGACTCACAAACCTGGTAACCCAGGGCGCCCAATCATATCCGGAATAGGTACAGTAACCGAACCCATATCAGGATATGTAAACAGTTTAATTAAACATATACCCACAAGTCTCAATTCGTACATTAAAGACACGACTCACTTTAAAGGAAATATCAAATTTATGAAACTAAAAAAATCATATCTGGTTACACTCGATGTGTCATCGCTGTATACGAATATCCCACACGATGAGGGAATAATTTCTTTAATTGACATGTACGAACTCCACCAACAA
The DNA here is from genome assembly GCF_016920785.2 of Ixodes scapularis. NCBI lineage: Eukaryota > Metazoa > Arthropoda > Arachnida > Ixodida > Ixodidae > Ixodes > Ixodes scapularis. The sequence continues at coordinate 121,830,678 of NW_024609868.1, read as the reverse complement.
CCGGATGCCCCAGATGGACACTTCCTCGCTGCTCTAGCGAGGCTTGTCTTAGAACTCAACACGTTCGAATTTAACAATGAATAGTTTTGGCAGTTCAGCGGAACCACGATGGGCACCAAAATGGCCCTGAACTATGCCAACGTGTTCATGGGGAAATTAGAATCTCAGTACCTTTCTGAATGTCCTGTAAAACCGCTAAGATACAAAAGGTTCATAGATGCATTAGAATGGCAATCTGGGCTAATTGGTTCATGATAACTTTCAGGGCGCCGAAAATACACAAGGACAAGATACAAGAAAGGAGACGTGAACAAGGCGCACTCGCAACTAGCGTTTATGGAAAAAACCACTCTCCTATATACTCATGGCAAACAACATAGTCATACTACACAGTCATACTACGTCCGGTGTAGCCTCCTTCGTAGAAAAGTGTGCTCTTTTGCCGATAGTGACACAGACGTGTCACTAATGCAGTCCTTGCCTTTTTCTTTTATTTCGAAGGCCTCGTGCAGCTCCCTCGATATCCGATCGGCGTATCAGGCTAAAAACCTTGTGCCACTAAATGACGGTGTGCAGGAGCAACGGCTGCAGTGCGTGGCGAGGTGTCCCGACGGGGTAGCCCGTGTAGCCGCAGCATGTTCGCGGGCGCGATCATTAAAGCATCTGCCCGTTTGGCCAATGTACGATGATCCGCATGACATGGGGATGATAGGTACGATATGCTTATTGTGTTATCCGCACCAAACAAACTATCGAGACTGTGTCGCAGAATCAACAATCCCCGTGAGTCCGCAGATCCTTGCAATACGAAGCACCGCAACAGGTACACGGAATGTGCCACGGGCGTCATATACGAAATCCCCATGTCATGCGGATCATCGTACATTGGCCAAAAGGGCAGATGCTTTAATGATCGCGCCCGCGAACATGCTGCGGCTACACGGGCTACCCCGTCGGAACACCTCGCCACGCACTGCAGCCGTTGCTCCTGCACACCGCCATTTAGTGACACAAGGTTTTTGGCCAGATACGCCGATCGGATATCGAGGGAGCTGCACGAGGCCTTCGAAATAAAAGAAAAAGGCAAGGACTGCATTAGTGACACGTCTGTGTCACTATCGGCAAAAGAGCACACTTTTCTACGAAGGGGGCTACACCGGACGTAGTATGACTGCGTAGTATGACTGTGTTGTTTGCCATGAGTATATAGGAGAGTGGTTTTTTCCATAAACGCTAGTTGCGAGTGCGCGTTGTTCACGTCTCCTTTCTTGTATCTTGTCCTTGTGTATTTTCGGCGCCCTGAAGGTTCATAGATGATATATTTATTGTCTGGCCGCACACTGAGGAGGAGCTGGTGGACTTCATAGGTCGATACAACGCCGCTCATCCGAGCATCAGCTTTACACATTCGTACTCTCAAACCGAAATAAACTTCCTAGACGTCAACGTTAAAATAGACGAAGGTAAACTCGCTACGAGCCTGTACCGTAAGCCAACAGATTGACAGCAATACCTGCATTATCAAAGCGACCACCCATACCATTGCAAAAACAGCATTTCCTATAGCCAAGCTCATCGTTTCAAACGAATTTGTTCAAAAGAGGCAGATTTCGATGAGAGCAGTCAAAATTTAAAGTCAGTGCTTGAGAAACAAAAGTATCCATCCCGTATATTCGACGATGCAATCAGAAAAGCCAAGCAACTGAACCGCGCAGACCTCATCAGCCCGCGCCCCACGCAAAGCGACACACAACGCACAAATCTATGTCTAATTTATAGCACGAACCATCCTAATGTAAATAATATCTTAAGACGACATTGTAACATTCTCGAACAAAGCGAGCGCCTTAACCGCGCGTTTCCATCCGCTCCCGGGGTAGTGCGCAGACGATCGCGTAACCTCAAAGACGCGCTAGTAAGCTCTCGGATAAATTCATCGCGACTCCCTAACGAATGTAGGCCTTGCACGCACGCAGGACGTCTGAGCTGTAAACTGATGCAGCACACAAGCACGGCCAGCAGCACGCACTCGCAGTTCTCGATTAAAATTAAAGGTAACTTAACATGTGCCTCGTCGAATGTCGTGTACTTATTCGAGTGTACGGTATGCAAAATGCAATACATAGGGCAGACTAGAACGGCATATACACTGCGCTTTAATAATCACAAATCTCACGTCATAAATCTTCCGACACTACCTCTATCCAAACATCTTTCTCTCCCAAAACACTCGTTTGATAAATTGTCAGTGACGCTCCTAGAATCTGGATTTAAATCAAATCGCGAACGTGAACAGCGTGAATCCTACCTAATTTACCGATTCAACACTATTAAACAAGGAATAAATGAAAGCCTTGGTACTCTGGCATCGACTAAAAGGCTAACAGACGAATAGCAACAGCGATCAAAGGACGCATTTTTTTTTAGGTCCTAGACTTTATTGTTATACCTTGTCTCATCCTACGATGGACTAAAGCCCAAAGTCGCGGGCCGCCAGGCCCAATCACGTTCCACGCTTAACACTTAACATTGATTAGGGGTGGCCGAATAACGAATAACACGCTTAACATTGATTAGGGGTGGATGATTAATACTCCGATTTCAAAAGCGCCGCAAAACTTTCTGCAACTTCGACGGTGCAAAGAGCCTATTTGTCGTGGCTTTTTTTGCGACGTAAATTGTTGAGTCACTCAATGCTTTGCGATTCGAACCAAGACGTGGGCACCGATACGTGCATCGAAGCGAAAAACCGCCCAATTTCTAAGTGGCTGGTGATTGGATCGGGAGGTCCGTCGCTTTTGCCTTTAGTCCATCGTAGGGTGAGACGAAGTATAAGAGTGGTACTGTGTTTGCGGCCGGAACTGGACCATCAACTTTTCTCTTTTATTTGCAGGATTTTAATATTCATTGCATTTCTTTTTTATTTCTAGGTTTAACATTGTTCCCTTCCAGGTCTGACTCATGCATGCCCCAGTAAACACCACAAATGACCGTGCCGTTTTCTTTTTTTTTTTTTTTTTGAGACAGCACTTTAGTTTGCGCGCGTGTCTTTCGTCTGTTGTACGCTATCGTCCAGGTCACCCCTGCCCACCCAGACACAAAGTCACCCTGCGCCCCCTATCAAGAAGCTACAACCGTCATCCCACCATCCTCGAAACTTGGCCCCGACCGTCAAGCTTCTTCACCCGGATACGAACTGCCCTACGCTTCTCTCTCACGAAAGCTCCAACCGTCACCCCGCCGAAATTTGGACTCGACCGTAGCATTGTGTAAATACCACCCTCGTTCATCTGTAAAAGTTCTTCCTGACAAAGGCCGGACTCCGGCCGAAACGTCGAAGATTCAATCGTCCGTTGTAGCTGCTTTCACTAAGGGTTCTGTTCTTCTTCTATATACAGGGTGTCACAAAAGAAAATTTACACGGTCTTTTTTACAGCAAAAGTGAACTAGGCAGCGCCGAACGCTCATTCTCCGCCCTAAGGTAGCGCTAGAGGTCACAACCAGATGCCAAAGTTTCAGCCCGATCCGATAACGTAATCAAAAGTTATAAATGATTTTCTGAAAATTTCAATGGGAAAATGGCGGCCGACGGAGTTTTCAGACAGATGGGGCTCTATGGCACCAGAAACCGAAAACGGGCAAAAATGGGCTCCATTTTCCCATTGAAATTTTCAGAAAATCACTTATAACTTTTGATTAAATTATCGAATCGGGCTCAAACTTTGGCATCTCGTTGTGACCTCTAGCTCGACCTTTGGGCGGAGAATAGCGTTCGGCGATGCCTAGTTTATTTTTGCGGTTAAAAAGACCGTGTAAATTTTCTTTTGTGACACACTGTATATATATTGTGAGGATGTTAAGAAGGTGATTTAATAAGAACTGGATAGAGGTGTTCAAGCGACAAGATCGTTGTGCAGCTGAAGAGCGCGCGCAGCTTGGACCTCCTCTTTCAGCTTCGTCGTCTTCTCCCTAACACTTCCCCCGGGCGGGTGAAGGGCCGGTCCACCGGCCTTGGTGTGTTCAGTCGTAGGGTGGGTGGAAAGGTTTCATGCGGGAAACATGGACAATGTCACGTGACTTCGTGCGGTGATCTCTAGGTGGTGCCACTGGTTCCACTTCGTAGTTTGTAGGAGACAGACGGCGGAGAATGCGAAACGGCCCAGTGTATTTCTGGAGCAATTTTTCACATTTACCTGGCTTGCGGAGTGGGGTGGCGAGAAGGACTTCGTCACCAACGTTGTGGGATGCTTCGCCATGCGTCTGTGCGTAACGAAGCTGTTGTTGCTGCTGCGATCGTAGCGTTTGAAAACGCGCGAGTTGTCGAGCATCCTCCGCGCGGCAGATGACCTCTGAAGGATACGACGTGTGAGGTTCATAGACGGAGGGTAAGATAGTATCAAGAGTTGTAAGTGGTTCACGGGCGAATAGCAAGTAATACGGTGAGAAGCCTGTCGTTGACTGACGCGCGGTATTATAAGCGAAGGTCACATATGGGACAATAGCGTCCCAGTTTGTATGATTTTCCGCGACGTACATCGACATCATCTCTGATAACGTGCGGTTAAGGCGTTCTGTTAGCCCATTGGTTTGGGGATGATAAGCGCTGGTTAATCTATGAGTTGTGTTAGCCAGGCGCAAAAGATCATCGAGGAGCTTAGCTATAAAAGGAGTGTCCCTATCGCTTATTATAACCTGGGGTGCACCATGCCGGAGGAGAGTGTTGTGCAGAAAGAAAGTTGCCACTTCTTGGGCTGTGGCGGTAGGAACACAGGCTGTTTCGGCGTATCTGGTGAGATAGTCTACAGCGACAATTATCCACCGGTTGTTGTTTGTAGACGAAGGAAATGGGCCGAGAAAATCGATTCCGATTGTTTGGAAGGGTCGATGAGGCGGTGTTATGGAATGCAAAGGGCCGGATGACTGAATGGTTCGAGTCTTGTGAAGCTGACATTGGTGACACGTGCGAATGTACTTGTTGATGGTGCGATACATGCCATTCCAGAAGTAGTTCGAACGCACGCGGAAGTATGTCTTTGCGAAACCGAGATGTCCAGCGGTAGGGTCATCGTGGTGTGCTTGGATGATGTCTTTCTGGAGGGTCCGAGGAACAACGAGCAGCCAGGGTCGTCCGTGTGGCTCGTAGTTTCGTCTATAGAGGACACCATCACGAAGGGTGAAGAGACGAGCGCGCTGTTGGGTGTGCCGCGTGAGAGATCCAGGAATCCCCATCAAACATTGTATTAGTGGCCGGATATTCTGATCGGACGCTTGAGCAGCCGCGATGTCAACGGTATCCAACAGAGCGATGGAAGAATCGTGGTCGCTTGGAGCATGATGTGAAATGTCAGTGGGGAGAGGACATCGGGACAGCGCATCGGCATCCAGATGACGTTTTCCTGACTTGAAAACAACGCTAAAGTCGTAGTCTTGAATTTTCAGCGACCAACGCCCAAGGCGGCCAGATGGATTTTTAAGGCTGGCAAGCCAGCATAGGGCGTGGTGGTCTGTAACAATTTTAAAATGGGTGCCGTAAAGATATGGTCTGAATTTCGATATCGCCCATATTAGCGCTAGACATTCACGCTCCGTAATACTGTAATTTCTCTCACACTTAGTTAGAGTTCGACTAGCGTATGCTATGACGCGTGGGCGACTATTTACATTTTGCGCCAGAACAGCCCCGATGCCATGTCCACTGGCATCCGTTCGGATTTCCGTGTCAGCTCCCTGTACGAAGTGGCCAAGTATTGGGACGGAAATGAGTGCACGTTTAAGAGATAGGAATGCCTGGGCCTGGGAGGGTCCCCATTGGAATGTAGTGTTATTTCGAAGTAGTTCATTCAGGGGTTCGGCGAGATCTGAGAAACGAGGGATGAATTTTCGGAAGTATGTACAGAGTCCAAGAAAAGCCCGGATGTCTTTTGTGGTTCTGGGATTCGGAAAGTCAGAGACAGCTTGAACTTTGGTGGGGTCTGGGCGGATGCCTTCCGAGCTGACTAAGTGACCCAGAATCCGAATTTCCCGAGCCCCGAACGTACACTTTTTTGAGTTCAACTGCAAATTAGCGGAGCGAAAGCAGTCCATAACTTGCTGGAGTCGATGTAGATGATCTTCAAAGGTAGAGGAGAATACAATAACATCGTCGAGGTAGCAGAGACATATTGCCGCCCGCAGAGCCGAGAAGGCAACGCTTGGTCACGGTCTTCTAGAAGATTCCCGGTCATCCTCGCAGCAGACGTAACTTTCCCTCTGCTTTGTTATTCTCGAAAGTGCCAGTTCATCCTCGCCCCGAGCGCGCGACGCTCGAACCTTCTTTGCCGAACTTTCGAGATAGTGACGCACGGTAGATAAGCAGCTGCCCGCGACCTTGTCGAGGCAGTCGCAGTCTCGCTCGCGCTTTCTGATTCGCCGCCGAATCGCCGCCTGCTTTTCTGCTGCTTCGACGCTCTTTCGTTACTTATTTTTTTGGTTGGCACAAGTTCGCCAATTAAACCTTTCTTTTCAGTTCACTGTTCGGCTTTTCGTCACCTTCATTCGTGACAATATGTTCCATGTTAAACCGCGTAGAACACTGTCCATCATCCGCTCAAACGTCGCGGGAGCGTTGCACAGGCCAAAAGGCATGACATTAAATTGGAAGAGACCGTCCGGAGTGACAAACGCGGTTTTCGGTTTGTCCGCGTTGGCAACCGGGATTTGCCAGTAGCCGCTACGGAGGTCAACAGATGAAAAGAACGAAGACCCTTGAAGTGCGTCGAGCATGTCATCGATACGAGGGAGCGGATATACGTCTTTTTTAGTTACCCTGTTTAGACGCCGGTAATCAACACAAAAGCGCCATGAACCGTCTTTTTTCTTAACGAGAACCACGGGGGAGGACCAAGGGCTGGATGACGGCTGTATAACATTGTTTTTCAGCATATCAGTCACATGGTCTTGAATCACTTTACGTTCCGCAGGTGAAATACGATACGGGCGGCTCCTAAGGGGACTTGTGTTTCCCGTTTCAATCTGGTGGTGCACCACAGATGTCTGTGGGAGTGCCGAGCGGTTGAAGTCAAATAAGTCGCTATATGCGTCCAGAAGACTGGAAAGAGCTTGCCTTTGGTTGGTTGTTAAGCAGCTGTCGATCATCAGCGTTGTATGTTTGGTGGAGCACTGGGTTTGAGGAATTGGCTGCGAGTGGAGATGGCACGTGTCTTGAGCCAAAACGGCGAGGCTATCATGGTCGAACGTCCGGATGGTTGCAATACCAGCTCCTCGAGGTAATATGAGCGGCTGTGCAGAAGCGTTTGTAACGTATAGATTAATTTGGCTTGCTATTACGGCGACGGTACAGTAAGGCAGAAGCAAGCCCTTTTGCACGAATGTGGTAAGCAGTGGCTCGACAAGACCGTAATCTCCTTGGAAACTGAACTCAGGCTCCAGTGTTACTGCGACAGCAGTCAATGGTGAGATACATAGATCGGCTGTCGTTCGAAGGACAACAGGATCACAACCGGCAAATTCGTCTGTGTCAGAAGTGTTTAAATGCAGCTGACGTTCCCCACAGTCAATGATGGCATCGGTTGACGACAGGAAATCCCACCCCAGTATCACGTCAGCCACGCAGTTCGAGAGGACTGTGAAGACAACAACGTAGCGATTGGAGCCCAGAGTCACTGAGAGTGTGGAACAGCCGAGAGGACGTATTAAATCTCCATTTCCCATACGTAAAAATCGTCCAGGTGCTGGCGTCAATACTTTGCGCAAACGCCGTCGGAAAGTGTCAGAGATACAGGATTTGGCGGCACCGGTGTCTACGAGGGCTATAAGTTTTTGTCTGTCAATTTCAATAGCAACAGTCGTTGGGCCATCTCCAGGAGGATTTATATTGCAGTTTCGTGGTGCAGCCTGACCTCCTGTGGCAACGCAGGCTGCGGGCTTTAGTTTGACGTTGTATTTGCGACGGCGGCGACATTGAGGGGCGACACGGAGCGCTGGCGTCGAGGGTAAGGAGACGGTGATCGGCCTCTGCGATTGCCACGCTGTGAAAATGGAGCTGGGGTCTGGCGGTCAACGGGACGGCTATCGTCATCGGGGGAGTAACGTGGATAAGGTTGAGGGAAACGGCGATACTCGTCAGGGTTCATGCGACGGCGGCAGTAGCGCGCGACGTGGCCGGGTAAACAACAATTAAAACAGATGGGTCGCTGGTCTTCCGTTCTCCAAATGTCACTTCTTCGGCGCGGTGCGTAGGTTCGCGACGCTGGGGAGGCCTGATTGAAACGGGAGCCTGGGTAGAAGTGCGGCGCATCATGTGGCATGGTACAGAAGAGCGGCGGTGCGGGAGGTGGTGAAGCATATGCCGACGTCGATGGCGTCAGTGATGCAAGCGCAGCATGAAGTTCGTTCTGGACGACTTTCTGGACGCTCTGTGCCTGAGGGTGGGTTTGGGTAGTCTCGGAAGGTGGACGGAGGTGATCAAGAAAAGAACGCAGCTCTTCCCGAATGATGCTGCGAATCAATGCCGGCAAGTCAACACCGGCAACAGATGCAACGGATACCTCTGGAAGGCGTTCGAAAGGTGCTTTTGAGATCCGTGCACTCTGCAGTTCTTCGTACTTTTTGCACTCACCGATTAGTTGTTGGTCTGTCGTGGGTGACTTGGGTGCGACAACAGCGAAGAGGTCTTGGGACAGCCCCTTAAACAAATGACGGATACGATCTTCTTCGGTCATGTCGGCATCCACTCTGGTGCAGAGACGAAGGACATCCTCAATGTAGCTGGTGGAAGATTCGGTGGTGGCTTGAAATCGGCGAGCCAGCTTGTCTTTCGCTTGCTGTTTGCGTCGTTCTGGTTTTCCGAACGCCTCCGAAAATGCGACTGTAAAGGCGTCCCATGAACTGATTTCATCCTCATGGTTGTCAGACCATTGCAATGCAGTGTCTTTCAAAAAGAACACTACATTGGCCAACTTAAAGCTGTCGTCCCATCGGTTGTGGTGACTTGCGCGGTCATAACTTTTCATCCAGTCGTGAACGTCAGTGTCAGGAGAGCCAGAGAAAATAGGAGGGTCCCGTTGCCGGTTCTTGACGGTCGGTGGCGATGGAGTGGAACCGGGGGGTGCCAGGCCGTTTGAAGTACTTGCTCCTTGAGACATGGTGTTAACGGTGCGCCCGCTACGTAACTCCAGAATAGCGGTCAGCCGAGAGGTTGGGAAACGTACTGACCTCCACCAATTGTGAGGATGTTAAGAAGGTGATTTAATAAGAACTGGATAGAGGTGTTCAAGCGACAAGATCGTTGTGCAGCTGAAGAGCGCGCGCAGCTTGGACCTCCTCTTTCAGCTTCGTCGTCTTCTCCCTAACAATATATATATATTACGAGCTTTATAGAAAACCAACTGATAGACAGCAGTACCTCCACTTTAACAGTTGCCACCACAGGCACTGCAAAACGAGTTTGCCTTATCCCCAAGCACACATATTTAAACGGATTTGCTAAAACCGCGAAGATTTGGAACAAAACGCAATGGACCTGAAACGCGTACCGACGCAGCAGAAGTATCCGGCAAACGTAATTGACGATGCCATAAGCAGGGCGAGGGATTTGAACCGTACAAATATAATCAACAAACGGAAAGAACGTCCAATAGAAAACAAACAAGCAGTCTAACCTCATCTTGACATATGCAAGAAATCTTCCGAATATCTGCAGCATGCTGCGCAAACACTACAATATTTTATCACAGAGCGAACGCCTCAAAGAAATATTTCCCGCGGCACCTCACGTAGTCTACCGACGCGGGAGGATTCTCAAAAACGTACTAGTCGAATCAAAAACCGCAATTCCCGAAGGCGTAGGCTGCCGACCATGCCAAAAACCTAGGTGCAAAGTCTGCAAGCTCATGTCAGAAACGACGTGCGCCAAAACCACACACTCAAACTTTACGTGGAACATAAAAGGCAGCTATGACTGCAGCACACCAAACGTTGTTTACCTGGTCCACTGCGATATGTGTAGCAGGCAGTACATTGTACAAACGAATCTGCCTTTTAGGTTGCGCGTCCTGACCTTTCACTCTCAAAACCACCTAAACCTGCCAGAGCACACCAACGAGAACATTTATGTTATCATTTTAGAATGAGGTTTTCGCACAACAATTGAAAGATAACAAAAGGAGTCATAACTTATTCACAAGTTCAATACTGTGAATAAGGGCATAAATGAAAGCCCCGGGAGATAATTTAGTGCACAGCTAGCCCCGTCCTGATCGCCAGAACATTCTCCCCCTCTGTCCTTCAAACCCTTCCGAAACACGACCTTTACCTCGACGCGTTAAACATTGTTGATAGCTCATTCGACAAAAACCCAGAATACTAAAACCTTTTGAGAACGCCCTGAACGGCTCCGTTAAGCAGGCATATACTGAGTTTTCCTACAACTTCATGCTTCGCACAAACACTGCAATCTTTTGGTAGCGAACCCAGAGAAATAGAGGATTTATATGTTTCCGAAGTCACGGTGATAAGTATTTCTCCAGGACTTCCAGAAAAAATCCGACAAGGGGTCTGCCCAATTGTATTGTATTGTAATGTATTCTAGCTTAAACATGTTTTCTCTCTCCGTTTTTTTTTTTTTTTGCGGGGGGGATGTGGGGAGAGTGTGGGCTGTTAGGTATATAAACCCTCTCGAACTGGAGATGTTTTACCTGACGTCGTAATAAACTTGTGGGATCTTTACGGAGGTCGCTCCACTAGTGATCGCCGCCCGATCGGTGTGCGCTCCACCCGTCACCCAGGGAGTGGCACACTTCAACGAGAAGACAGCGAATGGGTTTACTGTACCTCCCGGTTGCCCGTCGTCGAGAGCCGGTAGTCCGGGCCCGCCGACCCTTGTTGTCGCCCGTCGATCAGAGCTCACAGTCGGGATTCGTGTCCCGGCCTGCGGATCGCTTTTCCCACGCCAGCGCTGCGTAGGCTGGCTGTCCCGGGCTATCAATGCCCGAGTCCCGCTGCGGAACCACCCCGGGATCGTCATAGCCCAGGTCATATGGCCCGGGCTCGCCGTTTTCACCTGTCTTGCTCCAGACCTCGCTGGTGGACCGCTCCGGGGTTCGTCATGGGCCAGGCCAGGCAGCTTGGCTTCAACGTTCTTTGTCCAGCTCCAGCCTCGCTCAGCTCGCACTGTCTCGCGCCAGCTCGTGACTTCTCTTCCCACCGCCTGTCACGAGCCCTCTGCCTCGTCTTCCACCCTCGGCTCCCACAAACTTTGTTGTAGTAGTTTCCCAGTAGAACACTTCTTCTACTTATTACTCTTCCCGGCCCATTGCTTTAAAGTTACTTCACTTAACCTATATATATATATATATATATATATATATATATATATAGGTTAAGTGAAGTCCCTAACTTTAATGCAATAAATTCAATAATCACCTTCTCCCCTCTTCGTTCTCTCTCTATATATATATATATGTATATATATATATATATTCTGTTACTCAGCAATGTAAAGGCAGTTGGGCCTTGTCAGGCAGAATTGGTTTACCTTCCCCCGCCCTCTGCCCTCCCTCTTCCCCGAACAAACGTTCGAATAAAGATTACTATTATCAGTGCGCAGCTCTTAGGCGCCCGTTTCCGACTTGAGCGGCGTCGCTGCTGCCGTCGTCGTAACCGCGCGTTGCATTATGGTACGCTTCCCATAATGACGTCACACATGACGTCAAGTCTGATGTCACGAGGGTCACTAGGATCATAAGTGACGTCACGAAGGTCACTCGTGAAGGTCATGACCTTCATGAGACCTTCACGAGTGATGTCACGAAGGTGACTAGAGTCACGAGTGATGTCACGAGGGGCGAGGGAGGGAGGGGGAGGATGAAGGGTGAAAGAGGGGAAGAGAATGAGAGGAGGAGAATGAGGAGGGGAGAGAGAAGAGGAGGGGGAGGAGGATAAGGAGAGGAAGAGGGAGGAAGAGAAGGTAAAGAGGAGGAGAAGGGGCATAGCTTCCTTTCCGTACCCTCCCTTCCTCCTCCTCAGGAGCTACGCTCTAATTCGGCATTACAGGGAATTGTAAACGTCTTTCATTTTCTTTTAGCTGCAGTTCAACTCGCGTCTTCAGGGAACTAATTTGGCGTGCCGCCGACAAAGTTTATTAATCCTGGCGGAAAACATATAATTGAATAGAAGGAACTTTACATTTTGTAGTGCTTTCCTTTCTTTTAACCCTTCGCTTCACGAACGTCTTATGATATGAGAATATCTAATACTAAAATAGTAATAAACAATCTTCATTATCTTTGTGATCGCAAAAATATTCTTTTCAATCACAAATGTAAATTGTGATATAAAAATCATAATATAAAAACTAAAAAGTTGTTCCTAGTTTTTTTTATTTTTTACATAAGGTTGAAAATATTGATGTTGACTCGAGTCAGCTCTAAACATGGCATCAAGGAATTCCATACATCTGACGTAGTGGCCTTGAATATCCAGATTAGTCACACGACCGTACTGTTCTGCCTTGTTAACGTCCACTCGCAGACAATCAATATGACCGCCCTGCTCCTAGAGCACTGCACGGGCTCGGGCCAGCCCAAAGGCGCGAGCCCGGCCGGCCCGTGGGCCGGGCTCGGGCAGAGTAGCACGTATTTTCTCGGGACTTTTCGGGCCGTGCCGGCCCTGGCCGGCCGGAGCCGTGGATCGGCAGTCGTGTGCCGCAAATTCTAAATTGTTGATAACAAAAAGTGTGCTCGTTGATCGTTTGAGGTTCAATGAAAACAAACAAGCGAAATGCGACATCACTACGGCGCCGTTAAAAAAAACAACAACAAAAAAACACAAGACGTCTTGCACTTGAAGGGCCTTCACTTGGATGAACGGAAACGTATAGATTCCTCCAGCATAGTGGGAAAGTGCGGTCAAGAACACAAGAGCACTCCAGTCGCAGGGTACAACATGGGTGTCTTTTTCCTCTGATTTTTCAAACTTAAAAGAAAGGAAGAAAAAACGTGAGCATGAATTTGCACTTTGTGCAGTGGGCCTCAGTATGCCCCCAAAGATCAGCTAACTGATGTAGATAATTTTATGCTTATGCGGCCTTTTGAAGATGCACTGGCGTGACTGTAATTGTTTCTTCACAAAAACGTGTAGCGAGGAAAGTTCTCCATGAAATGAACTGAACAACTAAAAGACCAATATCTCTTCAAGAAATGCATACAATAAATAAAATAATGGCCAGTTTTCTTGTTGTTGTTTTTTCTCAAAATTACTTATGAAGAGCGTATTTCGCACCTATTTTAGAAAATACATTGTCTAAGTCGGGATATTTATTGTGTAAAAAAAAAACTCGGTCCAAGTTTCAAAGATATTTAAATAAAGTATGCTCGCTTTATGCTTAGAAACTTTTTAGCTTAAAGCGTGCAAACGTTTTCGGGCTCATGTATGTAATCTGTCGGGCTCGAACCAAACTCAGGTTTATATTAAAAAAAATGTAGGGCTCGGGCCGGGCTCAAGCTTCTGTCTAAAAAGTCTGCCGCGCCCGGGCTGGGCCCGGGCAGTTTCTCTTCCGGGCTGGGTCGGGCAGGGCCTAGAAATTGAATATTCTGTCGGGCTCGGGCCGGGCCTAGAAATTCCGGCCCGTGCAGTGCTCTGCCTGCCCCACCACGGTTGTCTGTACGGTTCCGGATTGAAAGTTTTATTTTCGTACGCAGAGTGTAGGAGTCTGCGGATATGCAATAACATTTTCCCTGTCTGCTTGTTTGCTTGCTATAAGCCATCGTCTGAAAATATTTTGAATTTTATAAAAGAGCTAAAATCTACCATGATCGACACAGGTGCGCCGAATCGGCTTTCTGTTATAAGAGACATAAATATCAATGTAATGTAACAAGTTAAACCCGATGTCTGAAATTACTTGATTATTCTCTCGGAGACCAGACTATATTGTGCTGTTCAAAGCCCCATAGATAAGTGTTTCTGTACAGGAGGATGGCATCCTCTTGCTTAGACCATGCACATATCAGAGCTCCGGACACTACTGTTAATACCGGTGTGATTAGCCAGAAGCGGAATGATCACTATTTTGTTCCTTGCCGGTTGGCTTTTAACAGGAGGAGAGACGGGCAAACATATTGTGACCCAGGTGGTTCAGATCAACGACGTTACAATGCTTGACAGCTATGCGAAATTCTACGACTGGTGTTGTTTTTTTGTGTCAATGAATATCTTCCATGTTTACACTCAGTTTGTTCAGTTTAGGACAATGTTTAGGAGTAATAGTAGTAAATAAAGTGTTAGCAAGGACAATGAGGCCGGCTAACATCGAATGTTCTTATAATGCAATTAAATGCAAAGGTGCAAGCGAGCTGGACAAGAATTATGAAAATAATTCCTGGAGAAGGGGAACAAGAGGGGCAAAGGACAAACATTGTTCCCCTTCTCCAGGAATTATTTTCATCATTCTTGTCCAGCTCGCTTGCACCTTTGCATTTAATTGCATTATAATTCCAACTTTAACTTGCAAGCTTCACCCTTGTTGGTGTTAGACTGATGGCAACTGATAAAACCCGTTTGCTCTACTGACGTCTAGCCCCTGGTTAGCTCAGTTGGTAGAGCGCTCCACCTGTAATGGAGAGGTCCCGGGTTCAATACCCGGACCAGGCGGATTTTTTCGGTCGCTCACCAGTCACCTAGGTATGTTTGTCCTTTGTCCCTCTTGTTCCCCTTCTCCAGGAATGTTCTTGTTGCTATAAAACTTGAATAAACTCTGGAAACGGTGTTCTCAGAGCCCGAATGACATCTTTTTAGGGATGAGTACGACTGGGAAAAGAATAAGATGAATCCTATCATAAGAACTGCCAAGCGGAGTTGCGTTTTAAATTAATGTGTCAAGTGTAAAAAAAAAAAAGAATCCGTAGCTGCTCTGAATAAAATTGATTGACGAGATAATAAAAACGAAATTGGCTCCTACATATTGAAAGTCATAAACAAATTCAACTCACATTTCGCCGCAGCTTTCCAAGTACTACTAGGAATAGCACTATTGTACCGATAAACCTAGATTCCTCAAACAAGGGTTCCGCAAATCTACCTCTTACGAGTAAATTTGATTTAAATGTTTTCTTATTATGTTTCGATTCACTGAAATCAGCGTGTTTTCACAACATACATGTAAAATGCAGCGTAACTCTAGTGTCCTTACTCAGGTTCTTCGTTTTATAATGAGTGATTTTCTGATAACAGATATAATTCCGGAGCAGTTAAAAGCAGGAATTTTAAGGCCCCTTTAGGTGGCGAAAGATCGAATTGAAAGTTATAGACAAATATCTCTATTTCCCGCACTCGCTTGTGTTAGAGAAAGATATCTTCCTAGATATATTTAATATTATACCCCCAAACCAACACGACATCATATCAGAGAGGGGGACGCAATTGATGTTGGAGGAATTCTCAAGTCCTCTGCATACTTCTTGCAAAAGAAATCACTTCGGGTGCGCTGTCTTTCTCTACGTTCCTAGAACTTCATTTGATACTGGTTTCCGCGGGCCGTTGTTTGGAGTATTAAATAATTTCATAACCAAACGATCACAAACGTTGTCATGCTGTGGTTTCCGGAGCCCTTGGGTGATCTTGAAATCGGGAGGGCTACGGAGCTTTGTGTTGTCATCATTTATATTTAACATATATACTAAGGAGGCGGTGCAACGCTATTTAGTTGGAATGTTTTTTCACTGTACTCAAACTTACTGGCACTAGTGAAACCCAAGTATACTCGCACGCTAAGCCATTGACCCAGAAACCTCTTTGTTGGAGTGTAGATTTAAAAGTAAAAACGAGCGTTTTTTTTTTTTTTTTCAAGCTCTTTTTCGCAAAACTTGATGACGTATCTTCGAGGTTAGAGTGTCCTCCAGTGACGATATATAGGACCCCAGTGACAATATTATAGTGCGGTTTACAGATTGAACCCGAGCAATGCGTGAGTACTCGATTCGGACTCGCTAAAATCAGTAGCTTGACCAGCATTTCGGTATGTAGCTCGTACCCAGTCGCTTCAATGACGACAATTTCTGAATTCTAACAATGTTTGGAACTCAGCGATCGTCCTGTGTTTTGCCACCCCCACCGCGTGGCTATCATAAACATTGAAGGCATATAATCGGTTTCAGGTCAATCATTGTGTTGCTTGTATGTTTAGACAGCCTCGGAGTTAGTAAGCCTCAACAATTGACTTGTCTTTTAGCTTTACACTCTTAAGTAATGCCTGCGCAAGTCGTTACCCGCAAAACACTCCAAGAGCCAATCTCTGTGATCTACAAAATCAGCTCAGCGAATCATTAGACGGAATATCTCTTTAAACCTCAAAATTATTGCTGCGTTGCGGCATTACGCAATCCAGGCATGTCGATTTGCATTGCGTAATGATACAGCGCAAACTTCATTTTTAGGTCTAAACGAATGTTCCGCCTCGTCATTCGCCGAGCTGATTTCGTAGATCGCAGAGATTAGGTCTTTGAGTGTTTTGCGGGTAAGTAGAGGCGCAGGCGTTTCATAGAGTGTAGATGAGAAATTCAGTACAATCGCTAACCTGGAATCTTTAACGTGCACCACGCAGCAGTGATTACACGAGCGCGTGCCGGCACGAAGCTTATCGAGATCGAAACGGGAAGGGGTTGAAGATCAACCCCAGGAGGTCCTGCAGCGCAGGCTTTGGTTCCACGCTGAGACGCGTTAGCTCTCCAGATCACGTGGCCGCCAGTTCTGGCTGCAAAATAAAAAAAAGAAAACATTGCTTGTTTTTTCTATTTTTTACTGTTATTGCACAAGGAATAACACTAACGCGTGTTTCATAGGTTATAACTTTTAAACGCCAGGGAATCATTCTAAGTGGCATTTACGCAAAGAACAAACCTCGTTTCCCAGTTGCCCCTTTAATGACATTTCGCTCACAATTTAGAGTGCTGAAGTGTACGAGTACTCGAACGACATTGTTTTAGGTTCTTACGAGATTGTTTATATAAAACGACATTGTTTTAGGTAAAATCTAACAGCAGCTGCAGTTAGATTTTACGCAAGTTATGTGTTATTTCGCTCAAAATATTATCAATATATGTGTAGAAAAAAAATCCGTACATGCTTTCAGCACTCGCTAAAATATATAGCTCCAAGTATCACTTTTTCCTGTATGTACAAGTGTTTTGGTATTTATTTATTTATTTATTTTAAAGATACCGCCGGCCAACGTTCGAGGGCCAAGGCATGGAGTGGACGGAAAAAAATGACAGCAAAACAAGTATGCAGTTATATTAACATACAGTAAAATGCGTAAACAACTTAGTTCGTACAGTTCATTCAAACAAAGAAACGTTTATCAATGGCTCTAGAGAATGAAGTGAAAAAGACAATGTCAATGACACTGCGAGGCCACTTGTTCCACTCACAAACACAAATACTAACAAACGGAAAAAAATTATATTTTAAAACATCTTTTCTGCAACGAAACTCACTAATTTATTTCTCGTGCTTCTGTCTGGTGTCACGGCTCAAGTTAAACTGAAGATAGACGTCGAGCTTTAAACAAGTTTTGTTATGCATAATGTGATGTAGAAAGTTTAGGCGATTTACTTTTCTTTGACATGACAACTCAGGTGGTCTAGACGCGATGTACAACTGTGAAACGTGTGATTCTTGGCCATATAAATTTTAAATGAATTTAAAAGGCTTTTTTTGAACCCCCTCCAACTGGTTTATTTTCGATTGTGAATGGGTGACATAATATGCCAGCATATTTTAGTAAAGGACGAATTAGTGTTTTATACGCTGTTAGCTTTGTTTCAAGAGTACAGTAAATCATGGCCCTCCGCAGTGACCACAGCTTTCTACACGCTTTGGCGACAACCTGCCCAATGTGAAGGGACCAGCTTAAGTTAGAGGTAATTGTGAAACCCAGATACTTGTGGTCGTGTAGCACTGCAAACGCACTGGATTTGATAGTATAGTAGAAAAAAGCGGTACCTTCTATAACGTTAGTGTCATTTGCACAATTTTCTTAACCTTCAAGTCTATTTGCCATTTTTGACACCACAAAAAATAATTTTAAGGTTATCATTTAAGCATGCTTGGTCAGAAACGCAATCTATTTTGGAAAACAATATAGCCATCTGAAAAAAAAAATAAAAACGACACTGTATCGAGGATTTATCTACCATCAGATCGTTGATAAAAAACAAACAGCAATGAAGCGAATACCGATCCCTGAGGCACTCCAGATAGCACGGCAAATTCAATGGATTCTGCAATGCCCACAGACACGAACTGTTTGCGGCTAGTAAGGTAAGGGTCTAAGCATGCCAAAGGTTGTTACCATCTAGTACCTGTTTCAGCTTACGCAGTAACTTGTGATGGGGATACCCTGTCTAATGCCTTTGCGAAATCTAAGAAAATAGCGTGAACTTGACCATTATTATCGATTACCGTACTAAATTTATGAGTCGTGTGAAAAAGTTGTGTCACAGTCGAGCACTCTCTACGAAGCCCGTGTTGTTCATCTAAACGATGTGGATTTTAGAAAAGTTATGATGTGCTTGAAAATGAATTGTTCAAAAGCCTTACTACATGTACTCAACAACGATACAGGTCTATAATTGAAAACGCTATTTTTCTCACCACTCTTATATATGATTACTACTTTGGCTACTTTACAATCTTGTGGCACCTGACCCGTTCTCAAACTGCAAGAATAAATAACATAACGAAACTTAGAACACCATTTGGCGAACTTTTAGGAAAAGCGTTAAAAATTCCATCCTGTCCACACGACTTTCTAATGTCTATTCATAGAAGCCTATTGAATATCCCTTCAGTAGTGACTGCTATGTCGCTGATTCCCAAACAGTCATATGTGAATGATGGCGAGACAGAAGTATTAAGAGTGTACACAGACGAAAGGAAATTATAAAACTCTCTAGCGTAGCACTCTTCCCCGGCTTGCGTCAGCCCGTTATGAATAATCTCTTTACTTGTTGCACTCTTTTTTGTGAAATGCGCCCAAAACCTTCTAAGATTTTCTTTGAGGAAGGTGTGCATTTTGATATTGAAGTAATTATATTTAGATATGCGCACCAGGGCACGTAATTGATGTCGGAGAGAAGGACGCAAAGTATCTTAACTTGTATGGAATCTTTCTATTCGATTTATTTTTCGTTTTAGAAGTAAAATTTCCCGCGTTATCCACGGACTGTGTTTTTTTCTTTTACGTTTTCGATAGTGACTGAACATGAAATACTCGCCTGGCGCATGCAAATAAGGAATCTCAAAATGTTGCTTGACTGTTGTATAACCATGAGGCACACCTGTCTTTTTCGTTGAGAAGGCTGTTGATGAATTTTCTTGGATATTGCACCCTCAGATACGGCATTCCAGTTTTTGTGAATTGTTCCAAAGGCTGGAACACTAAAATGGATAGTGTTTTAAAAGCCATACTTAAAAATGCCGCTTAGGGCATCGTAATGCCTGAGGACATAACTATATTTAATGTCAGGGAGACTGGTGTCCTCAGACATTATAGGAGAAATTTTTACACAGTTGCAGCAACATTTCAGTGTTCTTTGAGATTATCTGACCATTTTTAGACTCTTCGTGTGTAGAATATATACGAAAAACACACGCTTTCTTTCTATGTACCTTACATCTTTAACAAGTCACCTGACTCTAAGTTCGAAGTAAATCCGAGGTGTAAGTTTAGAAAGGCACTGTGGCGACAACCCTAACTTTCATTGTCTTTTCTCTTGCGTAGTTCTTTGCATAGTCGTTTCTACTAGTATTGTGTTAACTGCCTCAAAATTTGTTAGCTATTTTTTATTAAATACTTGTCTACCTTGGACAATAAACATAATTTTGTTAGTTTTTCACGTCGTGTGTTTTAAGTTAGTTTACTTTTGTACTTTGTATGGGCAAGTCCCACAAGCCTTTAAAGACTTCCACGGGCACGTTTCTTTAATGTAAAAACTTCGAAGTAGTAATAAACGATTATTTTCATTATTGATATACGAGTTCCTTTGACAGTGACCCGTTTGACAACGCCTTTTACCTCTCCTCCGACGCCAAATATCCTGGACCCGATGTTTAGTAGGTGTAGGACATATAATGGCATTGCCAGTCATCTTGATATTTTTTTTTTTGTGTGAGTGAATTTGTCAGATCTCTCAGAGTCTTGTAGGAGTCTCGCTGAACCTGTCGTGATTGTGATTTTATTATATATCATTTTAATAAGGTATATTCGTTTTTGGGGCAGTCTTCTACCCTGCGTTTGGACCCTGTGTTTTGTTCTTTTATTGTTGTGTAAGTCGTATCTTTCTGTCAGCATGCGCGATTTGTATCATGTATTTTACTCACTGTTTTAAGTTTTTTTATGGTTGCTTTTTATTTTTTTAACCTTTATTGTAGTGTGTAAGTTTCGGTGTGCCAGCACCAAGACCGCATGGTCGTCCTGGACACCTAATAAAAACTACTCTGGATTCTTGATTATTATTATTATGCTGCGGAGATGCCGCCCAGCAAGGATGCATGTCTGATTTGCTCTCGCTGTTTTTACGGGCGACAAAGATTTCTTCGCTGCACTGAGTGCCAACTTCGCGCGCATACGAAGTGCGTATGCTTTCCGGAGACCGAACGCACATTTCTTCAGCGTGAGGTGAGCTCATTTGTCTGCCAAAGCTGTGCCAAGATCTACGGTGGAGCTAGGCCTAACGTCAGCGGCGTGGTCTCCGGTGACCCCGACGATCAGCACGCCCGCTCTCCTCCTCCGCCATCGGTCTCCCCTACTCGTCCGGCGACGCTGCCTGCCTCCTCTCCCGATGGCCTCGACGCACGTGGGGACGCCAGCCTTCAGTCCCTTCGGTCCCTTCTCCTCGACGCGCTGGAAGGAATTTCTTTCCTCACCGAGGAGGTTGCTTCCCTCAGTGAAGACAACGCGCGTCTCCGTCGTGAGCAGAGACAGCAGGCGGAGCTCCAGGCAGGCTCCATCGCCTGCCTCCGGGCGGAAGTTCGCAGCTTACGCGATGTGCTTGGTAAGCGTGCAAGAACTGATGTTGAAGTTCAGGCAGGGCCCTGTGGAGGAAAAACATTTGCTGCAGCCCTGCGCTTCCCTCCTGCCTCGGCTCTCTCTGCAAAGCCTGCAGGTGCACCAGCAGACGGGACGACGAAAGATGATGCGCTGCCTGGTAAGCCGAACCCCATGAGCCCGCAGGCACCGGTCTCTGCGCTGGTGAACGAGGCGTCGGTAGATGATCCACTTCCTGTGAAGCCCAATCCGATCAGCCCGAAGACTCGAATCCCCGCGCAAGCCGGAGCGTCCGTGGCGTGCAAGCTGAGCGTTGCCCCCTCATCTTCCCGCCAGAGGGCATTCTTTGTGACCAAGCTGGATCCAGTCACCACCTCTACTGACGTCGTTGGGCATCTGTGTTCCCTCGATGTGGAAAACTTGAAGTGCCACCGACTGAAGACTCGCTACAACACTTACGCCTCCTTTCACGTCTCTGTAGCTGCCGAAGACTTTGAGAAACTCTCTGACCCTGCTTTCTGGCCGAAGGATTGTCTTTTTAAACCTTTCAGAGGCGCTCTTCGTCAAGAACTCCTTCACTCGTCTGAAGAAGCCCACAAGCCCAACACTAAATACAAAGATGAGTAACGTCGATTTGTTTTACCAGAATGTCCGTGGCCTGCGGACGAAAGCTGAATGTTTCTTTGCCAACATTACTCTATCTAATCACTCAATTGTTTGCTTAACGGAAACTTGGTTATGTCCTAGTGTTGGTTCCTCCGACTACTTTCCGCCTTGTTTTGATGTCTACCGTCATGATCGTGATTTCTCTTCCCGGGGCCGAGTAGGAGGCGGTGTATTGGTCGCGGTTAACAAACAATATAGTTCACGAAGACGTGAGGATCTGGAGAGATTTCCTGAGTCTCTGTGGGTTGAAATTGAGCGTTCTAGCAGAGAACGTATTTTAATAGGTCTGTTTTACTTTCCTCCTCAGACGACACCAGATGATTTCCAAAGATGCCTTGCTGACATTGAAAATACTATTAATGATTCACAGGGGAACAATATCTTAATCTTGGGGGATTTTAACGCTCCAGGGATTAACTGGACACAATTCAATGTCCTTACTGGCAACTTTTATTGTAAACAAAAGTGCAACTATCTCCTCAACTTTACTTCCTTTTTAGATCTTAGACAGCACAATAACATTCTAAACGACCAAGGTAATGCTTTAGATTTATGCTTTTCAAACACTGACGGTATACGTGTGGCTCGAAGTGAACTTTCTATGGTTCCTGAGGATAGCTATCACCCTGCTCTTGATGTAGTTCTTTCTGTTTTTGATCCTCCGGTCCTCAGTCCCTCTAATGGTCCTTCCCCACACACATCATATAAGTATTCAGCGGGGGACTACACTGGAATGTATCACCATCTTTCGGGTGTTGACTGGGCTTCTATCCTGGAGTCGTCTGATATCAACGGCCAAGTATATCTCCTCACAACTGTTGTTCAGGAGGCTATGGACATGTATATCCCTCTTAAAACGTCTAAAAAATCTCGCTTCCCTATCTGGTTCTCTCGTGAACTCAGAACGCTTTTAAAACGGAAAGATTTTTTGCACAGGAGGTTTAAGAAAAATGGTCTTCCAAAGTGGGAAGTTGAATTTAAAATTTGCAGAAAGCGATGTAAGAAAATTTTAAACCGTGATCGCCAGGCGCATTCTGACTCGGTGGAATCAGATCTTGTTAAAAATCCCACGAAATTTTGGAGGTACGCTAAATCGCGCTTGGGGAAGAATATTGAGTCCGAAATCGTCTTGAATCAGCATAGCGACAGTGCGAAGGGCATGTCTGAGTTGTTTGCTGATCACTTTGCGTCAGTTTACATTAATAATAATAACTGCTCCTCATCTATTTTGCCTCACTCGGACGTTTTTGGCGACTCATTAGGTTCTGTGGTTGTCGATGAGGGGAACGCGACAGAACAGCACACGACAAAACAGCACGCGACAAAACAGCACGGTCAAAACAGCACGCGTCAAAACAGCACAGCGTCAAAACAGCACGGCGACAAAACAGCAAGCGTCAAAATAGCACGAGACAAAATAGCACAGCGTCAAAACGGCAAAGCGACAAAAGAGCACGTGCCAAAACAGCATGGCGTCAAAACAGCACAGCGACAAAAGAGCACGTATGCAGCAACTTCAAGCGCGCTTTTCACCTCCCTTTGCGCGAATATTTTCGGACCTCCTTAACCCTTTCATTATTTGTCGCTAGGACGGAATTTATTGCTTACTTTATTGCTAAGTCAGTGTCCCGACTGGTGCTGCTGTGTGATTGCTAGAAACAAACGAAGTTAGCAGTAGTTACTGCTGCTTAACTGCGCTGATCTCTGAAGAGATTGGGTAGTTAGAAGTGACATCTTCGCGTCAATGTTGGCCGCGTTGCCTGGTCTTTTTTTATTTATTTTTTTTAGACCCAGCGAAAGAGGAAAAGTTATTGGGAAAAAGAAATCCATAAGTTCAAGTTATGAACCGTCTGGTTTGCGGCGGTCCGGTGAGGGTACTCGTCGTTTCGTAATTACCACCTAAGCGTAAAACGTCCCCCCAATAAAGCGGGAGATGCGCCGATTACAGATGCACTGATAGAACCGGGAAGATAAGGCAACTTTAATGTCGAGCGAATTCAAGGTGTACCATGGGCACGGATTCTGCGGGGATCATTCGCCGTGAACAAGATTTTCCAGAAACACGCGGCTGCGGCTTGCAGGCGAAAAGTTGTTTTGTGTTAAATTCACAGATTATTGCTGACGAAGGGGCCTCGATCGAGTGGAAACCGGTGAAGCAGAAACATGCCATGGCCTCAATGCTGTTGCCGTACAGCATGGGCTAAGCACACCGTTGCCGCACATACTTCTTTTTTTCTTTTCTTTTAACTAACAAAAACGCATTGCCGTGCGATTGATTTCTTTATTGTAGACGACATCACCAGCTAACTTGCGCGTCAATATTAGCAGAACTGCTCGAGAAAAAGCCATAAAACGCACCAGCGGGGGCTTCGGTATTGTCCAGGGAGCCCTCATGTGCGTATCGAGTATACTCCCCACTCCCAACTTGCTCCCATGAGAACGGATTCGACATATTGGCCGTCGACGAGTTGGCTTTCGACGAATTGGCCTAGACCCTCCATTCCTTTACAGTGCCTACTTTGAGACATGAATTTTTAAACTCCATACGCTCTATTTAGGGTTCAGCGTTTTTGACTTAAACCGATAAAACCGGTAAAAGTACGACGAAATATTTTTTACGAATTCGGTTTTAACTGAAAGAGGTCGGTATTTTAAAGGGCGTTTGGAGGGATGGGTGGGGGAATGCATTACTGACCGTATGACCACTTCCTTTCGCAGTTTTCAGCTTGTCTCCCGAGATCAGTTCAACTTTCAAGAAAAGTTGAACCGACGTAATGGTCTTCAGGACGAAATCTGGGTTTTTCACCTGATAGGGATTTTTGTGCCGAATTCTTTGTTCAAAGAAGAGAGTTTAATCGTGAACTGTACAATGAAATTAAAGGGCATTCGTAAATGCCGCACATTTTTTAGCACCCCTAGCTTCCGTCTATATACTAGAGGAGGGCATAAATACGATTGCAGTGTTGCCGTTTCTTGGTCTGGGCGAATCAACCACCTCTCGCAGTTGTGAAAATCAAGGAAAGACGCACTGAGTACAATGCTTGCAAATTTTTGGATTTTGATATTTGCTTCTCCGGCCGAAGTGGTAGTAAAGCTCATCCCTACTGAAAAAAAGTATATGAATCTATATAAGAACTGATATGAAATATACAAAAACTGATATGCGACATATAAAACTGATATGAAATATCCAAAAACTGATATGCGATATAAGAACTGATATGAAATACCCAAAAACTGATATGCGGCATATAAGAACTGATATGCAACATATGCCAACTGATATGAATGTGTCCAATAAACATATCAGAAGTAAATTTATATAATTTATTTTCAGTATACGACGAGCCGCGCGGGAAAGCAAACACGTGGCTTAAAACCGCAGTGGAGCGGCTTGATTTACTGGCTTTCAAATATTTACGGCTTGAGAGTTTACTTTTTATTAAGAGATTCGTCCCCTGAGCCGTTCTAAATACTCTCAGAGGTATGACATTACTGAAAAAAATCCACCACGCTGAAAATATTATTTATTGCGTAGGTGGTCACCAAA